>NC_069111.1:44310787-44488961 GCF_025612915.1 Magallana angulata
AGAATTTCTGAGGTAGCTGCTGTACAAATATACTATTTTTTTCTATGTAGAAATCCATACTTTTTGAAGCACCAAACATCCTTGAAGTGTGTAAACCAAAAAGAAATCCAACATGAGTTACCAAAAGATGTACATGAATCAAATATACTCAAGTTCCACTATGAGCTACCTGACCCAGATGTGGAAAAATCAACTTCTGTGTGATGCTGTCATTAAAACAGGTTCAATCAACACTAAGGTTAGACATACATTGTGTTTCCTTTTTCACTAATTTTGTTATCCGGAACATAAACAGTGTGTCGTAATGAAAGTAGAATTTGGTATCGGAGATATCCTTTCATTGTTTTGATTTATTTTTTGAAGGCACACAGGCTTGTACTGATAGCAGCCTGCCCAATGCTGCAACATCTAGAGAATGCATCTCTAGGATCTCATTTAGAAGTCAGAATGGCAGCTGACATTAAACAATCCTCGGTCATCTCGTTTCTGCGCTACCTTTATGAGGGTTTCATGACGCTTACAGAAGAAAACTGCAGAGACATTGAAAAAATGGGAAAACTTTTACAGGTTGAAAGTGTTGTTAAATGTTGCTCAGATTTCTACAAGTGCTTAAGTGATAACACTGGAATGAAAATGGGAAGTGGGCCTCAAATGAATTTCCAGGACAGTGTTGAATTCCGCCATGTGAGAACCTCAGACTTTCAGAAACTAGCTCAAGATATGGGCATAAAGAGGTCACTTGATTCTGCGAGTCCCAGTGGAAAGCGACCAAGAGTACAGCGAGTGGATGACAGGACCACCATGAGTCAGGGCTATAATAACTCAGCAGATGTTGTAGAAATCATAGAAGACAGTTTAGAAGTAGTTCACAAGGAGCCAGCCCTCAGAGATTCTGAAGGATGGCCTAAAGAATCAGAATTACCACCAATCAGAACATCACAGTCAATATCTGTAGCCTCTACTAGTCAAATATCAGCAAACTCTGACATTCAAATAGTTAATGTGGAGGAAGGAGATTCAAGAACTCATGCCGTAAATTCTTCAGCTGACATTTCAATACATTCCTCAAGTGCTAGACACGAACAGTCCCCATTACGAGATATTCATTCATCATCTTCATCATCATCCTCAGACAGAGTTTCATTTGAATCCACAAGGAGGGATCAACAGAGATATTCAGACCTCTCTAATTTTGGAAACCAGCCACCAGGACCATCAACTCACACACGTACATCAGAATCATCATTTTCCCCAAGTTCAGCCAAGCGCCCACAAGCCTCCATTCCATCTCACTCAACTCCAACAATTAACCCACCGCCACTCTCAACGTTCACACCAAAAATGCCACCTCTTCAGCCAAAGCCTTTTGCTGTTGGAAGCGCAGTGCAGGCAGCAAGCATGCCACAGCCAACGCCAGCAAGACCTGCCATACCAATTCCAGGATCTTTAACTGCAGTGCAGCCAGTATCTAGCCAGAGTCCAGGATCAAGTTCTAGTCAAGACAGTCGGACCCAGGACAGATTTCAGAATAAAGGAGCCAGTGGAAGCAGCCAAGTCATTCAGCAACATTTATCTAACACACAAGCTAGTCAGAATATAGAAAAACTCTTGGCTGGCGAAGGGTCATCTGAGCAAAGGTATTTTAATCACTAAGTATAGATTGTAGCTAACTTAAAATGCAACTTATCATCATAAAAATATAATGATTTCTGTTGTCATGATTTCTTGCAATTATTGAGTTCCATGACCATATTTTAGGAACTGTACTAAAAGTTTTTTTAGAATTTATATAGCATGGATCATTAGGTTTGCAAGCATATATGGCTAATGATCTGTTTTTTTTCCAAATCATGCATCTCAGACATATGGTTGGTGTTAACTTATTAAGAAAATTTGTTAATTTGTTGTAGTGGTAAAGAGACCTCAAGTTCCTCAGACCTGGCTCCTGATATAAGCTTTATCAAAGTGGAGGAGTCGGATACTGGTGGATTAGATATGTATGTGGATATTCCAGATGATGCCAAGGGAGCTCTACTGAGCAGTCAGGATGAAGGGGATGACGACACGGGAGAAATTCCATATGAATGGACGCGGGATGAATCCAACGAAGGCAGCAATCTAAGCGGAGAACAAAACATGTCTCTCTCTGGTCAAGAGGGAGCGTTTCAAGGTTGGTTTTCTTTTCTTATTGTTATATACATCCTCTTTATTCTGGTATGGAAATTTCATCATGCACTTGTGGAGGGTCATGCTTGAATGCTAAGTAAGTGGCTGTATGTTTCTGTGTTAACATAAAAAATCTATATGTTAAGATTTAAGAATATATTCTTCAGATTGATATACTTAGCAGTCCAGCATTTTTCTCCATAGGGTATATTGCTTGTGTTTGCACAAATATTTTCTCACAGTCTAATCCAAAATATTGTGGAAATGTTCAATGAAGAAAAAAAAACAAAAACAAAAAATCCAAAATAATTGTTTTTTTACAATTGGACCTATGTTTAATAAACATGGTAAAGACAATTTCATGATTATTTTTGTGCAAGCATATCCTGTTTTGAAATTTTTAGAAGCACAAAATATGATTGATTGAGTATTTAAACCATAGTAGAGTCTTTGATAGATATATTCTGTTTATATGACTTGATAGACAAAACAAATACTTCAGAAATACACATTTATAAAAACCATCTAGAAAGTTTAACAATATCATTAATCAGAATATCTTGAATGGTATAAATATAAACATAATAATATTTAAAATGTGATGTATACTTTGATTTAAGTTCTATTGAAATATTGAATTTTTGCAATATGAAATTGTGTGAAGGTTAAAGAAATTACAACATATTCTGTGCTTCAAATGAAAATTTAGTATATAGTGAAAGATGACCCAGAGAGGAAGAGGAAGATTGGAACCAATGGAAATTCAACACAATCTACACTTAAACATGAGTCAGTGTTCAGTGGGCAAAATGAACTCAGAAGTCAGCTTATCTTAACAATATACTATTGTTAAATTGATCTTTATTGACATTTTAGTCAAATTTTAAGTATCGTGCATTTTGAGATTTTGTCATAGAAAGAAGAATTGTTTCATACTTCTTACTATACTGATATTTGATATCATTGATTAACTCAAAATTTAAATCAATGAAAAATTGATTTTCAATTAATTAATTAAGAAATAAACAGCAAGTGAAAAAGTCAGCTGGGATATGACACTTGATTGGTCTAGTGAACAATGACCAAGAGTCACAAAGGGCTTCTCAGAAGATTTGAACTCGTACCAACCAAGTTCATATCCTGGTGAACTTTTTAACATTGCTGTTTATTACTTATGTTTACGTATGAGAAAAACAAATTGTTCAGAACCATTAATATAACTGTGTTTTTTTGTTAACGATAATGCAACAATCAAATGATCGGCATGTGCAACAATCATTGTGACGCATTTAAAAGTTCACACAGAATGAAACATTTTTGTTTTTCTGTAGGTTTCTATACAGAATCATATGTATGCAAATGTAAATTTTGATAAATTTTGCGTAGTTAACACTTTAGTGGTATATTGTACGCAGTTCATTTTACTGACACTGAATACTCTCTCCGTATGTGGATTGGTAAACCACGTGCATATCTTACACAATGAAAAATGTATGTCTGCAAAAGTGAGAAGAAAATTAAATCTGTTGAATAGATTATCTCTACAAGTTGTGCTGTACGTCTGTAAAATCTGGTCAGATAGGAAAAACATGTAATGGAGGAAATGTTTTAAACAGATTGCTTTGAACTGAATTTATAGTAGGGATGTCAATTTTATTCAATGAGACTAGTCGTTATTCTGGGGCTTTAGTTGAGCGATAGTTGAGTGCTCGTTGATTTGTTTGAAATTGTGTGTCCTTTTCAAAAAAAGATAATGCTACTGGCAAAAACACCATATCAGACTATCTATAACACATAAACATTCAAAGACGTATAATTATGAATATTTTCTTAATGTATTTAATTTTAAATTAAATTGAAAATGTCTTGGCTTTTCCATTTTCTTGTGATGTTTACACATAATTGAGCTACATATCATCAACGAATTTAATGACTTATTGAATAATATATGATATTTAAAGAAACATCAAATTTGTCTTCTTGATCAAATGTATGCTTAAGTGCTTTAACACTGCTTTTATTCAAAAAGTTAATTTGATCAGACTAATATATAAGCTGCTTAAAAAATATACTCGGGGGCACAGATGGAACAGACTTCAATTAGAAAATGCAAAGAAAAGAAAGCTTATCAGTGGCCCAAAAACTGATGCATTTAGAAATAATAAAGACATTTTTGTGTTGTTGACTATTACGATTAATTGATTGAAAAATTTGAATTGCTGATTGTTATAACTGAGCAAAAGTTAAGTATTTGAATACTTGTTGACATCCCTAATTCATAGTGAAGACCACGTGCATGTTTGAATAATGTTGAAGTTTTTTTAATGAATCGCTTCAAATAAGTATGTGAGGGAGGAATGAAAGTATTTCAGCAGTTATGGTCTTGTTCTATTCGAGAAAAAAACATACGACTCTCTCTTTTTTATCCCTTCATTCTTACGTTTCATAGCAATTGTTTTTGTTCAAGATTTCTTATCAAATTTTTAAATAAATATTTTTCACCACATAATTCAAAGTTTTGATAATTATGTTAATTGCCATAGATTTTAATTTTTTCAATGGTATTCATATACATTAAATGCTGAATTAATAGATTGCTTGTAAATGTTTAAACTTATTTTAAATTGGTGAAAAAACCCAGAGATGGCTAATTTAGTTTTTGAGGAAAGAGGAGATTATTGGAATCTAATTATGGATGACATACACAATATTCACTCTAATCTATGATGCAGATGGAAATTACATGATAAATTGACTAATGATAGAATTTAGACTTTCTTAGATAATTTAGCAAGTCAACAGGTTTTACATGACCCCCCACCCCCCTTATTGCCATCATCCACTCAGACATACACATGCAAACACATTAGTACCAGGTATCCACCCCACAACTTTGATGGACTTGGGATTTCAAGGTAAGCAGCGGTAGGTATTGTGTGACATAGCATGAGAAGTAGAGTAGCCAAAGTTCGTCAAATTTGAGTTTGAATTAAACGAACTTTAGCATGCTGAAATTTCCATACCTATAATGTTATTGAATCTTCTGCATTATATATTTTTTTAATGTAATTTGGTAATTTGACTTTTGGTTCTACTATCCTTTGAATATTATTATCTTGGTGATTTTTAATAATTGATAATGCAGAGAGATTTGATAATTTTATTATAACTATTAACAATTATCCACAATAGTAAGTGTAGAAATCATTTTGTTTTTCTTTGAATACTAAATCAGAAAACCAGTTTATTATTTTTGTTAAATAAATGCTTTGTATTTTGAATTGAGTCAATTAAGCGATATGTATTAAGAAAAATTAATTAACATGATAAAGGCATTGTACTTTTCACCACCTTTTGTGAGGTATTAAGGAGTTGAATTTAATGATATCAAATTTCTCCTATTCTCAGAAATTTTTGTCTTGTTTTACATTCCTGATTCTGGTTTCTACACTTGCCATTAGTGAAATAGATGTAGCATGTGATATTAGAATTCTGTTAAATTTTCCAAAAAAAGAAATTATTCAAATGAAATAATCATTTGAATAGAAGAAAAACACCTTTGACAAAACAATGAGAGACCCTGAAGCAGAAATGTATACAAAGACAAAAATTTCTGTGAACCCGTAATTGTAATTCAAAGTAACCAAAACTCTTTTAAGGATTTGGGCCCTTCGTGTCTTCTTGTTTGGCTTTGGCATTTGGTTCTGTCAATCTTGATCTGGATTTTGAGATGGCTTCAAAGATACTTGGGTAGTTGGATACATAGTACTTGGTGGCAATGTAAGATACAGGACTTGCAAAGGCTTAAATTGAAAATTATTTCCTTTCTTCTGTAGGATTTTCCAAAGCACGGCTTAAATCATTTAGGCGACTGAGTGGTACTCCACTGAAAGCCTCGTCAAAGACAATAAGAAAACTACTTAACACTGGCTTCAGTCTCTATACTTGCTCAACCTGTAGGAAGCAGTTTAATAGTGAATCTGACCTCCAGAATCATAAGATGGCGTGTTCCATTACCTGCAGGGTGTGCGGAAAGAAATTTTCCACGCGGGCAAACACTGTCAGACACATGAAAACCTATCACACAACATTTCGTGCGTTTGCTTGTCCGTACTGTAACCGCTCGTTTAAGCACAAGTGTCATTTAAAGGATCATTTAGAAAAATGTCGTAGTGCTCAAAAATGAAAAAAAAATTCTGTTGTTGATATACTAAAAGTTTTATTACGTTGTTATTTGTTGAACAAACTCCCAATGGTTCCTCTGTTACAAAAAGTTGTTACAGCTGATGATGAAGCAAGAAATGCAATGCATTATTATTCTATCTTATATTAAAAAACAAAAATCACCTATTCTGTTCTACTTTCTTCAGTCTGATACTGGTATAAGAACTTGCTGTTAAATATTGGTAAATGATTACTGCTATATTGATTAATTTCAATATAGACTGGAAAACATTGAATTAAAGAATGTAAAAAAAAAAACCCATCCCGGTATTTTGATTAAGGGTTCAGGTTCAGTTTGTCTGGTGTTTAACTTGAAGGATTTGAAAGTAGATTGTTGACTTTTTTGTTGTGATCAAATTTGTCTCTCTCATCACATTGATGCCTTATAATTCTGGTTTTTGGTTTGTTAAATATCAATTAGTTTGGTATTTTAAAGGGTGAAATGGCAAGGGTTGACTGGTTGTTTTTTATTTTGCATATAGGGGTTGTTGCAGAGATGAACAGATTCAAAGTGGCTAAAGGACCTTCCAGTGATTCCAAAATTCTTCATTGCAGACTTTGCTCATTTAACACTAGCTACCAAAGCAATTTGACAAGACATTTAAAAACACACACAGATGCTAGACCTTTTTTGTGTCATATCTGTAAATTGACTTTCAAGAGAAGTGATCACTTGAAACTACATATACAGAAACATGTTACAGGATAAGTCATATCAATGATAATATGATCTTGAATCCTATGAAACTGATGAAAGAGCAAATAACCATGGGGGCACTTGTCTACTTTTGAGTCTGTTAGTCAACCCCCACCTTGCACAGTAAAAAAAACCTGAATAAGGTTCTATCCTTTGTTTCACTGTAGGATCAGACGAAACAACTCCAGGAAGAAGTGTAGGATCCAAATTGAAAGCTGGTGGCAACCTCCCCTTTTCTGGAGAATTTGAAAATACAGAAGAATCTTTAATGTTGTTGCCAGTTATTAAAACAAAAACATCTTTTAATGTATCAGAGTATGTTCAAACATCAGGTAGTGGAAAGTATGATAGGTGCACCTGCAAGATATGTGGAAAAATTTTCTCTCAAAAAGGAACAGCTGTGAGGCATGTGAAGTCGGTACACTTCTTAGAAAAGCGTATTTATTGTCCTAATTGTACTTCAAGCTTTAAACACAAGTTTCATCTTAAAAGTCACATGGAGCTTTCTTGCAAGAAAACTAACAAGTGAGGTGATTTGGTTCGTGTCCGTAGTGATTTGTGTAGTATTCTTCACACTTCCTGGAAGTTTTACCAGATTTTTCTAGAAGTTGGAAAATTGTTTGTTACAGGAGATGTCTGTTTAAGTATTGTAACTTTTGTAACCTTTTTAAAATTTTGATAACAAACAGTATTTATGTATCAATTTAGGTGGGAATTTCAATGATCCACTCAGACCAAGAACATCTAGAGGCCTGTTAAAGTGTGTTCATTGCAGTTACTCTTCATCTCTTCGACGGAATTTAGAACGACATATTGTGACACACTCTAAAATTCGTCCAAAATTTTTTTGCCCGATTTGTCAAAAGTCTTACACGAGAGAAGATAATCTGAAAAGGCACATGAAGGAACATAGGGAGCATCAGTGAAATGTTAACAGAAATTTAGTGTATGCCAATATAACTTCTTATTCATGTACATTCATCTAAGAAGAAATAATGATTATAACATTCCAACTGAAGACAGATGTTGAACATGGTAGTCAGAGAAAAGGGTTGGAATTATTGTTTGACACAATATTTTCCTCAAATAAAAAAGGATTTGACATTAGTTGATATATTTTGATGGTTAATGTTGTGTTATTCAAATACATTCTTAATAGGTGTAATACAGGTAGAATAATTTTGTTCTTTTTACATAGGCTTGGTACAAACTACTTGTATGATTGAAAGGAAACTTATTCATATGGCTGCTTCATTGGGAAACCTTGCCTCTTCCTCTTCAAGCGAAAAGAACATTGATTTTGATCACAGCAAAACTTTGTCAAAGGATGCAATTTTTTCATCAGCCGAAAGTAGTTGTCTTGATTTAATGGAATTTGTAAAGGAACACAAGAAAGGCTTCAAGTGTAAAATATGTGGGAAAATATTTGCTACTAAATATTCTGCTGTCCGACATATAAATACTGTCCATTTTTTAGAGAGACTGTTTTGTTGTCCTTTTTGTAAAGCAGGTTTCAAGCAGAAAACACATTTAAACAGACATGTGCAAATTTCATGTAGAATGAAAAAAATCTAATGCATGAAACTGGTTAAAAAACTGAAAAGTTTTATTTTATCTGAACGAACTGCTTTTGAATTGCAAGAAACAAAAAACCATGTCATACCCTACCAATTTTGTAGCACTGAGTCAAAAGTTGTTGTAATAGATGATGTGACAGAACCTCTGTTTATATTAAAAAAGAAATCTTCAAATTATCGTCTTTGTCAATTTAGGTGGATATAGGGAAGATTCCTCATCTGGAGCAAAGAAACACAAAACCTTGTTAAGATGTCCAGTTTGTGTTTATTCCACTGTCATTCGCCAGAATTTTGACAGACATTTGCGGACACACTCAAAATGTCGACCAAAATATACATGCACAATTTGTCAGAAATCTTATAGCCGAGAAGATACTTTAAGAAGGCACTTCAAAGAACATATAAAGAAATGTAGCTGATGATTAAACTGTTGAAACATATGTGTACATCATTCTCTTGTGACATATAATTGACGCTCTGATTCTCAATACCCAATATCTACTATTGATAAGTATTTCAAGTTTAAACACAATGAATTACAGGGGTTCAAGTATTGCCTCTGTATCACCTAAGGCTTATAATTGGGTAGTTGTTTATCGTTGAAGATGTCTTTCTTGTCGTCAAGAGTATTTTTGTGTACTTTTGATGGTGTAAGTTTTCTAGAATCTATATTGGTCTTCGTTTGATTGGATGATATAATTGTCATTTAACATATCATTACACTTTCTACACAGTATTTGGTGCCCATTTTGGTGTATATCAGATGAAATATGATTTATAATTCCTTACGGTGTGAAGTTTAATAATGAACATGTCTGATTTTTCCCAAATGTTTCGTTTTGTTTATGTAGGTAAAACAGGCAAAGTTTGGTCAAGTAAAGGCGGCCTATTATGTAATATATGTGGCAAGGTCATGGGGTGCAAAAGAAGTTTCAGGAGACACTTGCAGATTCATTCAGCGCACAAAAGTCGGTTCATCTGCACTATTTGTCAACGATCTTATTCTCGAAAAGATAACTTCATGAGGCACAAATGTGAACCTGTAAAAAACAAAGAAAGAAAGTGAATCAGACCCTGTTACATTGGCAAATAAATGTAAGTTCATTCCAAAATAAGTGATACAGGGGACTGTAAACAAATCGCATGATAGAACCCAAAGTCTAGTGCAATAGCAGGCAGAGTTACTGATGTTTGTTTTCTTGTTTCTGTAGGACCGGTTCTTCTCTCATCATTACGTGAAACAAATGCAGAAAATCCTGGTGCCAGCAAACCGACATTTATGTGCCCAATTTGTGGGCTGACATCTTCTTTTAAGAGTAGTATGAAAAGGCACATGGCAAACCATTCGAAAGCCAGACCTTTCAGATGTGAGGTCTGCTTCAAGGCATTTAAGCGGAAAGATTATTTGAAACAACATGCACTGTGTCACACTGTAAAAGATGTAGAAAGTAGAAAAAAGGAGGATAAGGGTGCCAATGATAATTAATCCTGTCAATTTAAGAAATGCAGTAATGTATTGCAGACTGCAAACAGATTAGTGTATTAAAGTGGAGTGAGAAGTATTAAACTATAATATTTATAACAATGTAAAACTAGATAATAAATGGATAAAATTTTGTCTTATTTATTTCTATCTTAGGAACATATAGAAACCAGCCCGCCACTTTGGATGGGACTACTGGTGGTGATGATAAAATACCCAAATACAGATTATGCCCAATTTGTGGAATGAAATGTCATAGAAATAGCATAAAGAGACATGTTGCCAATCACTCCGACGCACGACCGTTCTTATGTTTTGTGTGTAGAAAGTCATTCAAAAGAAAAGATTATTGGAAACGTCATATGAAAAGCCATAATAAATTTACACAGTAATATGTTCCTGTTCGGTTTTTTGACATTATAAAAAACGTATGACCCTATCAACATTGGACTAGAATTGTGCTTTAAAGTACATTTCTTTTATTTGAAAAACAAAATGTGGATACTTGTCATATGCTATTTATAATGTGAAGTAAATCAGACAGATACAACTGAATGTGTATTATTACTATTTGATTTAAACAAAAGGTATCGCATGTGTTTGGAAAGCCAGTGGTTCAGCATTCAAATAAGAAGCCTCTGTATAATGGCATTGAATAGGAAACAACATTCGTTTCGCATGTTCTTTCTTTGAATAGTTTTAGTCTTAAGTTGTGTGAAGACAGTGGACTGACATGGGTTCCTCATTTTCTTCTTCAGGATTCCAATCGATGTATATTCGCTGTCCTCGTGAAGATGAAAATAATGGAAATAATTCGACTGGCAACGTAGTTGCCTGTCTAGTGTGTGGATTTAAGTCTCATATAAAAAACATAACCAGACATATTCGACAACATTTTGGAGATAAACCATATAAATGCCATCTTTGTAGTAATTCCTACACAAGAAGAGAAGGATTAAGGAAGCATATGTTTGCTCATGGCAAAGATTTGTAAATGTTGACTTTTACAGAAACATTTTAAAGCTTTTGAAACGAAGACAGTTATGAGCGATGTTTAAAACGTTATTATTTTATGTGTTCTCATGATTTTGAGTGATTGTTGGAAACGATTAAAAAAACTGACCATGAAACCTCGTAATTATGCAATGCGAAATTTGATTTAATTTCCAAGACAGAAATTGATTAATTTCTTGTTGGGAAGAACTAGTTACTTGGAATAAAAGTATTTTTTGTATTTTGGTTAATGCTAAATAAGTCAATGCAGTAAAAATGAAAAAATGAAGGAGTTAATTTGACCTCTTTGTCATGATATTGCTCAGAAGATAAACATTTTAAAGTGATACAATTTTTAATTTGCATTTTCTCTTTAATTAATATTAAACAGTTGGCAGTTCGATTATCAACAATGGTTGAACATTTATATATAAAAATTTGAGTTTTTTTTCAATACAAAGCTTTATCAGATTACCGTTCATAATGATGGATATTAAGGTAATGTTAAAATATTTTTGATTGAATTTTGTCTTAGATTAGAGCCTGGAAAATGTTATATGAAACCTTTAAACCATCAAATACATTTTATTAAGATTGTAATTTATTAATTTTAACATCTATCAGATATATGTTTAATTAACTATGAGGAAAGTAACGTTATTTTGTTGTTAACTTTTCGTTTAAATCTGGGGGGTTTTCCAGGTTAAAGATTTTAAATTTCGTTGTCCTCTGGTATCCAAACAATCGTTTCTGACTGCATTGTTCCCTTTTCTAGGTTTAATTGATTCGTCATTGTGGAGCAACGTGAAAATTTCAAGACGGAGTAAGAATAGAGATCCTTCCGAAATGAAAGAATGTCCTATTTGCCGAGTATGGACGAACAAGAAAAATTTTGCAAGGCACATGCATGTTCATTCAGACTTACGAGCATTTCGTTGTAAAATTTGTGACAAAGGATTTAAAACCAGATTAAACCTTACAAGACACGAATCTATTCATACACGAGATAGTGCAACCTGTTGAAAACAAAAGTTCAATGCGACATAAGATTTTCATATTAAGATTGACAGTTAATTTAGAATTGTAAAAAGGACATGATGGAGTGTAGGAAATATTTGATTTTTGTAGCACATGAATTTGTATAAAATGAAGTAAAAAAAAGTATTTGTATCAGATGTGGATTTAAAAGTGTTTTTTTTTTGGGTCATTTAAAAAAATTTTGAAAAGAATTTTACCAAGAAGTTGAAAAAAATCCAGGAGACTGGCATTCGATATATAATTTCATAGTTGATGTTGATGAGCGGATATACATGGGGTAAATACTGATGTAGAGAGACGGATTAACCGTTAACTTTGGTCGTTTTCTCGTAATAGGGTTTTCCGTAGAGAAGCAAAGTGGATCCATAAACTTGGAGTGCCCCCCGAGAGAACAGCCTGTGAAATGTGGTATTTGCGGTGCTGTGGTGCAAAGGCGTTGTTACAAAAGACATCTGGATAAGCACACCAGTTTGAAAACTCATGTTTGTCACCTTTGTGGAAAGTTATACACACGGAAAGACAGTTTACAGAGACATGTGATGTCCGTACACAAGTTGTACGATACAGGAGACCCTGACCCTTAGCTAATCTAGCTACTCGGCGTGTTGTATTAAACCCTGCCATTTTATTTTTATATTTCGTAGAGAAGTGTACCCTTATTTAAGAGGTTAAAGGGAAATCATATTTGGACATTGATTATGTAAATTATCAAATATTAAACTGTAGCTTATCGCTGGTTTGCATTGCGTTTGAGAATTAAGAGGTGATTGAATTGCATAGTGTCTAGACAAAAGGATAGAGATAAAATAAATTGCGATTGGCTATACTATTTCTTTCTTTCTTCGTAGGCTCTGCCTCTAGCGTTTGGCAGCAGTTGGAGAAATGTCTGTTATCGAACAGGGAAGATGTCGTGTCATGCCCCGTTTGTGGCGTTTCGGTCCAGAAAGTGAGCTATAAAAGGCACATGGACATTCATGACAAGGCTGTTGCTTTTAATTGCTACATATGCCATAAGTCATTTAAAAGGAAGGACAATTTAAAACGACATCTTAAGTCTCATTTAATGAAAACAATGGAAATGAATAAACAGAACTGAATTTATGTCTCCATTTTTAATTTTATTGTATGTGAATATAAATATTTTAATAAATTTTGTATAAAATAGTGGAGAATTTTTTTTTCAACGAAGATGGCAACGACTCGTGATAATCAAAATTATCACTTTTTTTTTAAAAGAACTTTCTACTATTGAATGTATCGCCGATTAAAATGTTCGACATCAAACTATTGATTGGAATATCGAAGGGTTGTTAATAAGTATTTTGTGATAAATTAAGGAAACCTGTTAAGTTAAAAAGTGTTGCAAAGAAGCAATTAGTGGACTTTTTTGTTTTTTTCTTCTGTAGGACATTTTAAAATGACGGACGGAAAAATAGGTGTATCAGACTCCAACCCATCTACTTCTGCTATATGCCCGATGTGTGGATTGCAACTTCATAAAGCAAGTCTTAAAAGACACATGATCCAACACTCTGATCTAAGACCCTATGTTTGTCCAGCTTGTAGTAGAAGATTTAAAAGAAAAGACTATTTGGAATCACATCTGCGTACTCATAGAAATCGTGAAAGAGCACTCAACGAGTTTAAACATTCACTACAATAGGCAAGGGGTTTAATTATATGAAAGGAATATGATGCCTTTTACAGTTTTGGAGAATTGAATGTGTCTTTGGGTTTTGCTTTGGATATTTGGAAAAGTTTTGCAGTTGTTTACGTTGATGACAGTGAGAGTGTTGTAGAACGAGAATTGTTTTAAAGACCAATTCTATAAGAAAAGCATATCTCTTTGATATATCTTTTTTCTTTCTCTAGGATTTCAGGACTCGGACTTCTTGGCTGGAAAATATAGATCACCCGTTATATATTCTTTTACATGTTCCATTTGTGGAACGGTGCTGAAGACCAAACGAAACTATCAGAGACACATGGTTATGCACTCGACTGCCCGACCACATCAATGTAGTCTGTGTGATAAATCTTTTAAACGTCAAGATCATTTAAAAAAGCACGTAGATTCTGTCCACCTAAAGAAGATTCCATAGGATTTTCATGTTTTAAGAGTTCGAAGTTCCTGTGAGAATGAAAGCTGTCTATTTTCAAAACGTGATTTGTCTTTTGATACGATTGCATCTTTTTGCGAAAAGCATTTTTAGGACCTGCACGATGTGTACTCACTTATGCATGCTAACGTTTCATCAGAAATATAAATGAACGTTGTTTGCCGCTTTGTTGATTATCAGTCACACAGTGGCTTTGATTTAATATCTTTAAATGATTGTAACAGTGTGATCTTTTCTACAGGACAAAACTGCCGTCAAATATCCCAATCCATTCCATTCACGATCACCTCCGATAGACAGTGTGTTTGTCCAATCTGCGGATTCCGAACAATGTATAAAAATAATCTGACTCGACACATGGCTAATCACTCGAAAGAAAAGCCACACAAATGCGAGTATTGCTTAAAGACGTTTAGAAGAAAGGATTATCTGAAACAACACATTTTGTATCATAAGGATGTCACACACCCTTTATTTCAACCAGATTCAACCTGACCAGTAATCAGTAAACAAAGTGGACATGTTCACTTGCAATTTAAGATCTTGATGTAGTTATTAAAAAATCTGTTGTACTTTATTTTTTTTCATTTTTAAGTGTGTCAGCTTACAGTAATAAATGATGATACTCTTTGTAATTCGTTCGTCTTGTATTCTCTAGGATCACATCTGGAACCAGAGACTCTTCCTAATCCATTAAAGACTGATGGAAATGATTCGTACAAATGTCCGATTTGTGGTTTTACGTCAATATATTGTGGTAGTGTCAAAAGGCATATTGCGAGTCATTCTTCTAAACGGCGTTTTCATTGTTATCTTTGTCCGAAAGCTTTTAAAAGAAAAGATTACTTGACACAACACATGTATTTGCATTTCCCAGAAAAAGCTAAAGCTAGCAGTTCGAAAACCTAATTATACTCTGACTGTACAATGTCATAAATAATTATGGTGGTGTTTCTTGTGTTCTTGGTTTCCAATTGGAACTTCTACAGTTGTATAGATAAATGAAAATAAATTTAGTGCTGTTTAATATGACTATTTTTGTATTGGAAGTGTGTTTATATTATTAAATAATTCATTCTGAAATTAAAAGTTTGTTGGGGTTTTTTTTTCTACTAATTATTTTTATTAATGTAGGATTTGCTGAGAAAATGAACGAATACTGTGTTCGATTGGAGAATAAAAGATACCAATGCACTATATGTGGGCGGACATCTTTAAACATGAGTAATTTCAGAAGACACTACTCCACTCACCATTCACTTAGACGGTTCCAGTGTCCCGAATGTGGAAAACACTTTAAAAGAAAAGATTATTTGAAGTTGCACTTGGTTGCACACCAAACTAGTGATGTAATGGGATGAAACGCCTAAACAAATTAAATGAGAATTCACAGGGAAAGATCAATTTATAGAACTGATTTTGATTCAATTTTATCATAAATCAGCATGAAATTTTTGTGATTAAATTCGAGAATCTACTCTATTTGTAAATTGTTTAAAATTTATTTGGTGTATAAGAAATATCTTGGGATCATATTGCTTTTAATAGAAAAGGAATTTGAAAGTTTAATTTTGTTATTCCTAGACCACCTTCATAACAAACAGTATCCATAGTAATCTTTTCTCTGCAGAGTTTGTGACCTTGTACTAACGACGGAGGAGGAACTCAGAAATCATTATAAAACACATTTTTTTGTCTCTACGGAAAATGTTTTTAGACCCAACGCGCTTATCGATATCAGCCTAACGTCATACATCAAGCAGGAAGGAGTTTGCATAATTGTCCTGTATGTGGTCAAACTTCGTAGTACTACCACAGCTTGAAGAGGCATATGGCATCTCACACTGACTGGAAACCTTTTTGTTGCAAAAAGTGTAGCAAATCTTTCCACAGAAATGATTTGCTGCAAAACCACTGAAGAGCAAAGCATTGTGATAGTGGCATTTGAAGTTGAAGATTGAGTGGTTACAATATTGGTTCTAGATTTTAGGGATGTGGTTTTTGTTGTTTAACCTCTTGTGTTTCAGTATTTTATAGATTGTTAGTTTGGATTTATCGGCCAACTGATCGCCAAGGATATATTTTTGATTAAAAAATCTTTAGAAATTGTATTAATTAGACTTAATGACATCTTGTCTTCACTAATTTAAGTACCTTATCGAATAAAAAAATGGTAAAATCCTATATCGAAATTTATCTTTTCTTTTCGTAGGCTGGGATGTCTTTTATTGCGAATGCGGACGAAGTTTTGATACCTTAACAACATACGAACAACATTGTAAATCAGATCATGGGGAACAGCAGTACCCTTTCAAGTGTCCAATTTGTTCTAAGAGAATTCAGCATCTCACTAGCATGAAGCGGCATATGACAGCCTCACACTCTGACCATCGGCCTTTTGGTTGTTCAGTGTGTCAAAAGACGTTTAAACGAAAGGATGTATTGACACAGCATTTGTTTAATGTGCATAAAATACGGAAAGGAAAAACAGCAATGTAGTATTAGGAACTGAACAAATTTTGCGTTCCCAATATATTGCATGAAATATATGGTTGTGTTTTGGGTCCGAGTGAAAATTGATTTAAATGGATGGACTCTTCTCTTGGATATGGGTTTTTGATGGCTAACATATTTCGTCCCGTGATCCAATTTACAAATAAATCCACATATTTCCCAAAAATATAAAGTTCTCAAACGTTGTTTTTTTTCTCTTTAGGGGAACCATTACAAAGCGGGAAATTTGATTCATTCAGGGATGCTGATTTACGATGTCCTGTTTGTGGAAAACTGTTTCATAACCGAAGCAACATGAAACGCCACATGTGTGATGTTCACTCTGATATCAAACGATTTAGATGCACTTTTTGCAATCAAGCTTTTAAACGAAAGAGTGCACTACGGCAGCATCTAAATAGTGTACATTGGCAAGCGGACAAATAAGACTCACATCATTGTAGCATGAATAAGTTTTAAATCGTTAACATTGTGCATTTTCTTCTCCAGGAAACTTTGACGAGTATTCTGCGTTCTTTGGAGAAAACAAATTTGAAAGGATTTCTGCGGATCAGATCAAGGAATTGAACTGTCCAATATGTGGAAAGGAATTCAAAAATCTTCGAAACTGTCGTCGTCATTTCAGTACAAGACATTCTCTAGAGAGACCCTTTAAATGTTCCATTTGTGACAAATGCTTTTCTCGTAAAGATATTTTGAACCAACATGTAATTGGTGTGCACAAAAATGCGTGTTAGAATTTACTTTTAATGCAAATGAACATCTATTTTTCATTTCATATTCAGTACAATAAATGTGTTTATATATTTCATTTAATTTAAAATATATTAAAGCTTAAATAATGTTGTATTAATATGGAAATAAAAGAATTTAAAAATAAAAAGTTTGCCGATCTTGATTAGCATTCCTTTATTTGGATCTGTTATCATTTAAGTTACATATTGAATTTTTATCAATTCTGGATATTCATAATTTATAGAAAATGTACATTTCTACAGTTTGTGTTCCGATATAAAGGGAATGATAACTGAAAATATTGATTAAAGAATTTACTGCAAAGGTAATAATTTGATATTTCCTGTGAAAAAAACCTCAAAGATTGATGTTTGTTGTTTGGCCAGATATTGGAATTAACGTTTCTTCGATGTTGTTGAGGTGTGAGCAAGGCCACACAACCTTTTTCTTGATAAATATGTATCTGATTTGTCAATTTAAACACGTGCCACGTATAAACCTAGTACACGTGCATGCTTGCTGGGTGTGTATTATCTGCATTGTCGTATTTGTAAACAAAATATACTTGCGGTTATTCCAAAGGGATTTGTATTCAATCAGTTGGAGGGTAAAAGTTGTATATTTTATTATTATAAGTGAAAAATGTTTTGACATCAGTGCTTATTAATTTTTTTTTGAAATAATATTTTATTTAAAAGGGTGCGTCTTCCTTTAGAAGTATATTTGTATGCATTTAAACACATACAAGCGTTTGAAACAATGGGCATTAGTTTAACATTCTCGATTTGATCTATTGGGCTTAGTATAATACAACACAATTGATAAGTTTTTGGTGGTTGAAAATATTTATTCCCAGATTGTCTAGTTTCTGAGGTGTATATGCCTTTATTTTCAACAGATACAGTTCGGGGATTAGAGGAACCGAGGCAACGCCCGATTCGATTTTTGCGGAGCGAACGTTATGATACCATTGTCAATTTGGTGCTAGGAAAATTTAAGATTCCCCACAGACAGAGAAACAGAGAACAGCAGAATGCCTACTTGCAACACTGGCGAAATAAAGATAAATTCGAATATAAGGACGGGAACTTGTATCACATGGGTCAAAAAGTGTTCAGGCATTAA
Source organism: Magallana angulata (assembly GCF_025612915.1). NCBI lineage: Eukaryota > Metazoa > Mollusca > Bivalvia > Ostreida > Ostreidae > Magallana > Magallana angulata. The sequence goes on from NC_069111.1 coordinate 44,329,460, forward strand.
ATATTTAAATAGGTATTTTGAAGACCGATAAGAGGGTATCATATTGTGGTTGTTATATTGGAAAATTTATGACTCTAAAGGTCTTTTACGCTTTTTCGGATTTAATATTTTAAGAATCTGAATATCTGGGTTTGCTCTGTTGACATTTTTATAACAGGAACAAAGCATGTGCAAACGTCTTCTTTGTGTGTTTGTCGCTTGTCAATAAACATAAGCGTTGTTTGTTAAAAACTGAGAAATTGACATTGAAATCATTGATATCCTTTTGTGATCGTTTTTCCATTGTTTATTTCCGTAGGGAACAACAAGTTTACTATGCGGACCGAGGAAGATCATAGTATTAAGTGCTACATTTGTGGAAGTTCTTTTGACAACGTGGAAAATCTCATCGAGCACGAGAAATATACTCGGAGCGTTCTTTGTTGCTGTAAATGTGGAGAATATTTCCAGAATCGCCAAGTGTTGGCTACACACGTCCAAAAGCAACATAATTCAGCAGAGCAATTTATCTGCCCTGTCTGCTTCAAGTCGTTCCAGTATTCGGGCAACATGAAAAGACACATGTCCACGCATTCATCTGAAAAACCTTATTCATGTCCTTTCTGCAATAAGTCGTTCAAACGGCATGATGTGCTTAAACGTCATTTATCAATTCACGAGAAAGGAACAGGTCTCACTTAATGTGTGAAGATGTTTCTTGGTCCTTTGTTAGAGATTATCTAGAATGTGATGTTCTGTTATCTAAATATGTAGCTTCAAATTGATTTTGTTAGTGGTGTAAATTAATGAATGTTTTATTCAAGTTGTGGTTAAGTTTACTTGTTGGCATCGAGAATTGGTGCTATGGATATTTATTAAAAAAGGATGAGACGTTCAATTACATGTATGAAATATACAAGTGTTTAAAGCGGGAAAGAGTTTCAATTGTATTGTTGTATATGTATTTTGCTGTATATTACAGACACTGCCATCAGAATTAACCCTGCTTCTGCAATATCCAGTCTTGATGATCGGATCAAATTGCCACCATACATATCATTAAAACAAAGTCTAAAGCAGCATCAAGCAGACCAAGCTGTTGTTTCACAAACCAGGAAGTTTGTTTGCAATCTTTGTGGAAAGTCTCAAATAAGCCTCGCTCATTTAAGAAGACATATGATAACTCATTCTTCACAGAGAAATTTTGTATGTAATTTCTGTGGAGAGACGTACAAGCACAAGTCAAGTTTAGTGGATCATGTAAAAAGGAGTTGTAAACGTGTACCTAAGTGAAAGAAAGCGATGCATTACTGGAATGGAAAACGATTTTGAATGTACTTATATAAAACCGTTATTGGACCTATGTTTTTTATTTCTGTATTTGAAAAATAAATTAAAGATGTATTTGAGCACTTTACTCATTTAATGTAAATAAGGACTTGAATTTGCCTGTTTATCGGATACTTGTTTTTTAATGAAGAGTGGAAAACAAATAAGCTACCAAACAATTTTACACAGACTGAAATGTAAATGCTTAAAGCTGAACACTGCTCATAAATAGGCACCATCACATAGGTAGTTAAAACACTGCTGTGATGTAATTCCTTTTTTCCAGCAGTCTTAAAATGTCACCGTTGACAGTCAAATATTAGTGATATTCATAATAACATACCGTAATCAGTGGTTACAGTACTGATATGCAATGGATATATGCCAAAACAGTTCTGTTGTTTCGAGGCCCGTTAGGACCGGGAACTGTCTGATATTTATTAATACAGAAGTGTTTGAGGCATATATTTGTAATTAAAACACTGCCATTGAATTTCATTGTTTGTTTACCTAAGACAGTCCGATTTTAAAGAATATCAGTACTCCAACCACTGGTAACGGCCTGATATTAAAAAGCTCACTAACATCGAACTGTCAGAGGTAAAAGTTTAGACTGCTGGAAGAAAAAAATGACATCACAGTAGTGTTTTAACCTTCGATATCGGACTGTCTCAGGTAAACAAACAATGAAATTCAATGACAGTGTTGAAAGTACGATATATGCCTCAAACAATTCTGTATGAAAAAAATATGAGAAAGTTCTCGGCTCTAACTGTCTGATAATTTTTCATACAGAACTGTGTGTATTGGTTTCTTGTTTTATGTAAATTGTGGATTAAAGACATTATAATCAAAGTACTTTTATCGATTTAGAATTTTCAAATCTTACAATATTTAACCAAAAAATAACTTTTAGATATATGAGAGGTAAAAATTGTAAAAACCCTAGCGGGATTCAAACTCATGACTTACATATATGTAGTATGCCCTCTCACTCACTGGGCTACGCTGTTAGGTGACAATTTAAAGAAAATACTTATATAATTACACTTGGTTTTATTGTATATTTTGATAAACAATACGTCACACCATGGAAAAGTCCCTTACCACCTTACCTGTGTATTGATGTTAGTAATATTCTGGCTTAGAAAAAGTGCGTAAAAAATAAATAATTTCATCGCGACCGAGTAACAAAGCCATAAAACAGGCGGGACCTCTAAATACCTAATGAAATACTTAAACTGTTGAGAGGTCTGCGAGCGGCATCTTTTTTCAAGTAAATCTGAATATCAGCAGATTATTACTGTCACTCACTGAAACTTACTATTCTTGGACATATAGAATAGTCTAAGGATAAAGAAACATTAGGAATTCTATGTCTCTATTAAGTTCATAATTTCATACTCTGTAGATAGAGAGATTTTAGTGTTTTCGGTGTCAAATGTTGTGTAGTTCTTTTTCGTTTAAGAATGCAGTAAATTCGAAATATCATTGAATTTTCTTTCGATTTAGGTGTACAGCATTCTGCCACATCCAAAAGAAACTCGTCGTCGTTGCCTGTCATTAAGTGTCCATATTGCCAGTGCTCTTCTGCGGACTTGCAAAAACACTTTGAAGAAGTAAACAATCATGGCTTTGCAAAAATATGTCCTATATGTGTGAAGGGCTATATGAATGCAAATAGTTTTAGAGTTCACTTTGACGTCTACCATAAACAGTTGCAAAAGCACAAGTGTCAAGTTTGTGGTAAAGCAAACCAAAGCAAAAGCCATCTTGTACGACATATGAAGAGGCATTCCGAACAAACATACTTTACATGTCCGATCTGTTTTGAAGGATTTAAACATAAAAGTAATTTGAAAGAGCATATAAGAAGATGCACAGAAAAATTGAAGCAGCAACAGTGACACTTTGTCTTTACAAATCGTGCTAAAAAGTTCCAAAATAATGTAATACAATTATAAAAGCAAAAATATAGAAGTAAACATTGTAGGTTGTTCTTCTTTATATTAATTTGAAGCTTATGTTTACATAAATGTTGTAACAATTTGAAAAATTGTCGAGTGATTATTATTTCTTTTTCGAATTTACATTTTATAGACTTTTTTTTTTTTTTTACATAATTCATATGGGTCATTTTTTTTTTTTTTTAAAGAAAACCCTGTTTTAAGATCCGTATTGAGTTTCACGCACAACCAATGTAAATGTATGAAGAAGTTATACTATAAGTAGCTTTGTAGGTTGCATATTCTTCACTGTCTTATCCCATTCTAATGGGATAATGAAAGTAATTCATTTTTATTTTTTTATTGATTGGAAATTTTGCTACTTCTATAATTTAATCTTACAGACTGACAACCAAATCAAATATATTTATAAGAGATGTTTCTCATATTTAAGGAGAAACTGGTTTGAAACTTGTTCTTGAAGTTTTTATGATCGTCTCACATGTTTGCAACGAAGTTTAATAGATCATAGTACCAGAATATGTGTTTTGGTAGGAACGTGCTTACACAGAACAGGGAATTGTGCATGTTTTAGTTCCTTATTTAGTTTAGAAACCGAACTCTCATTTCGACACAAGATACTTTATTTGACAAGGAAAAACTTTCAATTAATGATGCTCGAATCTGAATATTTGTTGCCAACATCCTGACCTTTTCATATTAAAGAAATACTATAAAGGCTGATCCTCTCATAATTGATAGAAAATAGTCTTTTAACGTTCTATTTGTGATGTACTGATTTGAACTCTGTGTTGGTATTTGTATTGCTTGTACAAGTGTAATCAAATCTCTTGTATTCTCACTTGATAAGGATTATCCGTGTTCGACGTCATGCCCCGTGTCTTTAACGCAATAATAATAATAACGCTACAATACTAGAATTTAACCATAAATCTGTTATGAAATATAACTACGTCTGGTGTTTTCTGTATTTGCAGGGGTTCGAGACAGAGGACATATGCATTTACTAAAATTTCAGGAAAATTTAAAAAGAAGAAATATGTTCATGCGAACGGACAGAGTATGTAAATATTGTAAAGCAGGGTTTCCGGATGATCAATCCATTTTGGAGCACTATGCTTTAGTTAATAATCATGGGTTTGCTATTATCTGTCATTTGTGCGGTAAAGGGTTCAAGACCGTAATTGGCCAGCAACAGCATCAGAAGATGGAGCACGAGTCGGGCAAGGATTGCCCTCGTTGTGAAATATGTAACAAGGTGTTCTCTGCAAAGTCTGTCTTAATGGTTCATAGAAAGGTTCACTCTGATTACAGACCCTGGAAGTGTTCGTTGTGTGGGAGTGAGTTCAAACACAAACACGTCATGTTGCGCCACGAGAGGACTTGTAAATCAAAGTTAAGAAAATGATTTCAGTTAATAATAAGGTGTTCTTTTAAACATAGTTTATCTGATGGTGTTTTAAACATAGTTTATCTGATGGTGTTTTGGTCAGTGATGTACGTTTGTTCGACTTTTGGTCTTGTCCCAATTCAGTTTCTCTTTTGCTTAGATACCTGAATTAAGTAATTTGTTTTCGAATGTTAATTTTATAAGCATAACGTATTCCATATTTGGTTTATTCGTAGATGAAGCCTCGCCTTCTTTAGGACTGTCAGGTGCACGATCCAGTTCACCACATCAATGTTACGTCTGTCAATCACATTTTTATTCTGTTGAAGCATTGAGGTTTCATATGGACGCTGTTCAGTTTCATGGCTACAAGAAGATGTGCCAAATTTGCAGTAAACCGTTCAATTCTCGATCGGCGCTGAAATACCATCTATCGGTTGTGCACATGTTTTACTCGAATTTTAAATGCGACATTTGTGACCGCACTTTTCCAACAAGGAGCTATCTATTAGACCATTCTCGACGACATTCGGAAGTCGCAAGCTTTACATGTCCACACTGTAAAAAGTCTTACAAGCACAAGTCCAACTTAGGCGTACATATGAAGTATAATAGATGTGGAAACCTATCAAAGAAGTAAAAACCAACACAAATGAATGACTTTTTTTTTCATAAAAAATCCATTTTGAATTATTTAAATGTTGTTTAATGATACGAATTTGCAGTATTTTTTGTATATGTGTGTTTCATATGTATTTAAAAAAAAAAACAATAGAAACTTTTTTTAATATTTGAATGTGTGTATACATTTTTGCTTTGCGAGACCTCAAAATAAAGTAGAGTGTTATTGCTTAAATGTGTTTTATTTATTCAATATTTATATAATAATAAACGGCTTTGAATATTCACTGTTAAATACAGTAATATGATAAATATCTCCTTTTTGTTTAAATCAAAATGCACATACACCTATTCATTATCAATTGATTAAAGTTACTCGTATCTGAAGGGAAATTTTTATGTTAATTTAAAATGATGAAAATTACTTCCGGGTGATTTTAAAGATACTTACAAATATATAATCGATTTTTACTCATTGTTCAAAAGTTATACTTTGTCATAAAAGTAATTTGACGAACCACAAAATTTATAGTATTTACTTAATTTTGTTTTCAACAGATAAAAGTACGAGTAATAGCATGTACGTTACCAACAGCGTACAATGTTATGAATGTAACGGATTGTTTTCACGATCTGCGATGAAGCAGCATTTAGCAGATGTGAAAAACCATGGTTTTGCCATCATTTGTGAAGACTGTGGCAAGCCGTACAATTCGAGGACAGCTTTGAAATACCACATGTCAACAGTGCATAAAAAAGGAGCGGAGGTGTTCTGTTGCATATCATGCGGGAAGAATTATCCTAGCAAAACTCACCTCATCAAGCACATGAAGATTCATATGGACCAAGAGTGATAGGCAATCAACACCGTTCATGTATTGAAAATATGTGTTTTGGAAATAACGAATTTGCGTTGGTACGTCTGAGAAAATCAAGACAATGTTATGTAAATACACTATTGTAGATAGGAACCTGATATCGTTTATCAAATGCTGTTTTTGTAACAGCAAACTTGTGTAAAGGAAAGCAATTGGATGAGTCATTCATTAAGAATTTTTTCTTATGTAAAAAGTTATCCGTGTTACTGTTATTTATTATATACTTGTGTTCATGTATTAGTTTGGAAATTTAAGATCATTAATTGGTTCTTTATTTACTTTAATTAAATAATAATGTTTATAAATGACAAGTTTGGTTGATTGAGATTTTGGTTTGAATAAAATATTAGTAATTATTGTAGTTTTAAATGGGAATGGTCACGATTTTGGTCAAAAATTATGTTTTTCGATTTTAATGTTTATAATTCTTTAGAAAGGCAATTTGTAATAGGCGACCAAAATCTGAGTGTCATTCGTAGAGTTATAAGCGAGTTACTGAGCTTACAATTCTTTGCTATGCAAACAATGCTTTTGTTTACATTTTGAATGTTGAAGTGAAAATTCCAGTTTCAGACCGAAAATGAATGTCTTAAACGTTAGAAACTGTTTATTTATGTTATAAATGACTGAAAGGATAGATAAATCCGCTTGAAAAAGATTTTTTACTGGCATAGTGAACATATATAAACAAGGACAGGGCACGGGCCTTGTTTACATGGCAAGGAATTGTGAGCTCTGTGTCTTGCTTAATACTCTACGACTGACTCTCAAATTTCATTGGATCATTAGAAATTCATTCCAAAACAATTGTAAATAATAAAAACAGAAAAATAGAGTTTGACCAAAATCGTGATCATGCCCCCTTTATAGGCAACCAACATTTAAGTGTCATTCGTTGAGCTTTAAGCGAGTAAAAGAGCTTGCGGTTATCTGCTATGTAAACAAAGCTTTTGTTTACATTTTGAATGTTGAAGTGAAATTCCAGTTTTAGATCTAAAATGAATTTGTTACATGTTTGTTTATGCTTAAAGGGGCATGGTCACGATTTTGGTCAAATTTTATTTTTCTGTTTTTATTATTTACAATGCTTTATGAATTCATTTCTAATGATCAAATGAAATTTGAGTGCCCGTCGATGAGTTTTAAGCAAGATACAGGGCTCACAATTCTTCGTCATGTAAACAAGGCTCGTGTTTTTGTTTACATAGGTTCAATATACCAATGAAAAATCTTTTTCAAGCTGATTTGTTTTTATTCTTATTCATTTTTAGCATAAATAAACAGTTCCTAACGATTGGCACATTCATATTAGGTCTAAAATTGGAATTTTCACTTCAACATTCAAAAGGTAAACAAAAGCTTTGTTTACATAGCGAGGAATTGTAAGCTCTGTAACTCGCTTATAACTCAACAAATGACACTCAAATTTTGGTTGCCTATTAAAAATGCTTTATTGAAGCATTATAAACATTAAAATCGAAAAAAAAAATTGACCAAAATCGTGACCATGCTCGCTGTTTACATGACAAAGAATCGTGCTTATTACTCTACGACTGACTGTCAAATTTCATTTTATTATTAGAAATGCATCCATAAAACATTTTAAATAATAAAAGCAGAAAGTAGAATTTGACCAAAATCGTGACCATTCCCCTTTTAAAGCAGCAAAAAGGAAACTTATGATATGTGATGTCGTTTTTGTTAAATATGGTCTAGTAAATATCTTCTTCTGCACCTCGACCAATTAGTTCAAGCTGCTGGTCAATGGGTTTCTATTCATGAAACGGGTATAGACAGCTGATAACTGTTATTCTACTTCAAGTTTATTAACAATTTGTTATAATTACATGATATTTTAATAATTAAATATCGATTTTTAGGTTATAATTTTAAAAACAAATCAAAATCTACCAAAGAAATTCAGATTTGAACCTATCATTTGAAGCTGGGAGTCTATTTCGGTTTTTTCCGGCTCCAATCATTAATGCAGAACTCTCTCATACATGAAACATCTCTGTGTTGTATTAAAATAGGGAACACGGACTGACAATCAAATTGCCTCGGTAAAATTTCTTCTTCGATCAATGATGAAAAATACCTTGAACAGAAGCATGCACGCTGAAATGAAAACAACTGAAGATCATATTTAACATAAGGACAAAAAAAAATATATCTACAAGATAACAATAAAGATTATCGTAAGACAACATACGACTGATGTTAAAGCGACTAGAAATTACAAATTTTGTAATGATTAACGGTTATCTCATCAATGTGTTGTAATTTTGTATGTTCTTATGGAGTAAAAATCTACTCTCAATTAAATTCATTGATTTTTGGAAACTTGCATGATAAACCTTAGCCGTCTCAGATGATAATACCTTAAGAAAGACCGAGGGATATTGAAATTCATTAATATATAAGGAATCATTCTTTGAGTATTATGAGGGAATAATTTCGTTCGGGCGGAGACAAATCCAATAAAGCCCGAAGGACTTTATTATAGATTTGATCACGCTCTGACCGATATTATCACCTCATAATATTCTAAGAATGTTTCCCTTTTACATATATTTATATTATTTCCAATTTCTATATTTTAAAACAACATTTTAAAGCCACTATTTTTTCATGTTGCACATGCTATGTATTACTCCGCGGCGCAGCCATTACCGTTTTTCGATTATGCTATAAATAAACAAGCCCATTTTCTGTCGCTCATCTTTTATGAAATTATTAGGTTTTAGACTTCAACACCGACTCGTAAAATTATCACAGACAATAGAAAATGTAAATATTTACAAATAAAATGGATTGTGTTTTGAACCATATTGAACCCTAATGTTTCGAAATGAGTTTAACTGGCGATGTTGGCTTTCAACATGTTCTCGTAGAAAAGATGTATGAATAAGGAAAGAAACCGGGCCTGAGATGTAGACACATCCTTCACAAAAGCTAGTTGAAGAACACAACATTCAGAACAAAATCCTAACCATACTGATGTTTCTCACGGTGTTTCTGGTATAAGGTATTTAATACATGTCGACACCCCTGTCGTCCATTAAGTAAGGCAGCGGTGATGCATTCTGGTTCATGTAACACGAAGAAAAAATACGTTCATGCACATGTAACACGAAGAAAAAGCACAGAAACGAATGTTATGAAATGTATGCATAAATTTTAAATAAGATTTAGAGTCTTCAATCAAGATCATTTATAAAAATGTTTTACTAATTGACATGACATCATTCTACACTCTGAAGACGCTTTGTGCGGTTTGAACTGTGGCTTTGATTATGATATACACAGAGGCATGGGCAAGGTGGGTAATTCTTTAATTAACCTTTGGAGACGGAGAGGAAAAAACTACAAACTTAAATCGTTTTGAAGTAACAGGAGGTGACCAGCAAATCATTTAATATTTATTCGTTTGATGAGATATCGGCGCTTCTGATTGGTCGAAAAATTTCTTTGATACCTGCATCAATAAAATTTTAGCCGGATCTACTTTTCTCAACTGTTCTGATCTAACACTATTTATAGAACGGGAATTTCCAAGATAAACACTGTCAACAAAATGTAAAGTTGTGTCTGTTTTATTGTCAGCAAACAAAATGCAACCTTGTTAATATAAAAACTTGAAAGTTTAACCTTCAAAAATAAACAAAACACATTATTTGATTCACGAAATAGAAAATTAAGCGTCTTCTCACGATTTCGTCTGCTTGAGATCAATCAACATTTACAGCGAGGCTGGCTGTTCCTTTTCCAGGAATATCATAACGAACATATAGGCCTATAAACTTTCACGTTAACACTGCTGTTCAAATTTGGTAACGATCATTTTTAAATTTACACACGTACATGATCGGTCATCAGAATAAGCGTCGTAAAGAAAAGCTATGAGTAATGCATCAACTCCTTCGGCGCATTCCAAGCGGCAGATATACCATTTAAGTACATCACTGGCTATCTAGTTACCACAACGTTTACAAAAGTCGCTTACAAATACTATTCTTTGTCGACATATCAGCTATTTTCATCCACGATCGCCTTTCCTTGGATGGTTATGTCCAGTTGCATATTCCAGCAATCTCACATGAAAACTAGTTTTAATTCGAGTTTTTCTGCACAGTGAATAATATCACAAGCTATCGCATGCATTTTCCTTTCGTTTTCAATTCAGCCGGTTCAGATTTTAACTCACTATTTGTGTTTAATCCGTTAAATTCAGCTCAATAGCTCTGCATCAGCTGAAGGCGCATCCATTTTGAATATTGTTGCTGTTGTTGTTTTGTATTCATACGTGCCGCTTCATTTACATTATTTACATTTTTGATCAATGACACTTCACATTTTTTTATTTGAAAATGTTTTATTAAATGATAAGAAATAATGCTACGCGCATTGATGAAGTTTTCCGGTCAATTTTTTCTTTGATACGTCGATCAATAGAACAATTATTATCTTCATTTTTTAATACATTAAAGTATTATTAAGTTGTTATTTTGATGGCAGAAACAATAAATGCACTCTTAAATAAATATGTGTTAAAGAGGTTCGCTCCTTTCTTTTTGGGTAATTATTTAATGTCACCTCTTATCTAAAAAAAATTCATCATATATTAAATCTATTTGTATATCCATATTTCACAATGCCAAATAAACCATATTGAATAAAATTGTTAAAAGAAAATTTAATATTTTCACAGTTTAGTAAGGGACTATATTTTGTGGCAGGGCGTTTTCAAGAAAAAATGAGGAAGTTTCATAACTCAATAGTTTAGAGTACTGTTACTTTAGCCTCCTAATTTCCAGCACAGACTAAACATCCATATAGTTTGGTTTCTCCAAACTTTTGTACCAATCTTTACATTTGTAGTTGTATTCATTATGTACGGGCATTTGAAGCCATCAGTAAAGCAAGGTTTTTTTTTTTAAACTTTGACTTGGATATTACTTTTCAGTCACTACATGTGTTCAACTTCATACTGTATTGAAATCATAACTAAAGAGTAGTTCAAACTATACATATTAGTTTTATTTCTTCAAATAATCTAGTTCCTTGCCAAATTTTAGCAATAATTTCAAGAAAATTATCATTTCTGTTTTGGACCCCATATTTCCAAAAAATGGCATGTGCCATAGGTCACAAATAAGATTAAAAATCGAACCAAGCGACCATCATATGAGCTGTCGAATGCGGTATGTTTTGTTTGAAGTAATTAATGACCTGTGAACCAGAATTAAATAATACATTAATTTATTATTTGGGAGTGTATCTGTAATTTATAAGTTTTGAATAGATTTATGAACTTTAAGTTTGCTCTTCATTTGAAAGAAAATCAAAGTACTGAAAGTACTGTTAGACGTTGGGGCATATTGCATGATAATTATTGTTGTCGAAAATCCACAGCCAGTATCTCATACATGTACTAATACTTAACGCTCACTCGCACAACTAGTCGTGAGTTTTATACATAGATAATTCTGTGGAAATCGTAGTTGTGATCACAATCCACACTTTACAAATGTTGTGTCTCTTTATCGTCATCTTTTGGGGGAAACCCATAGATTTATCACAGTAGCCTTTTTAATATAGAATGTTGTATCTATATGTTTGTATCTATTATAATGTTTGTATCTATATCAGTTGACATTAAAGCTCCGTTTTCGGTAATACTTGTACTAAATGTATGTATTTTTATTGCCCCAGAATGACTCATTAAATATTTGCGTTGCCATCACATATTGAATGAATAAATCAAATCAAAAGCGATTTCATCACAGTTCGCCTAAATATTTGATTGTATAAAAAGGGGAATTTTGGGTTTTTTTCTTTTGACCTTTGGGTTGACCCTGCAAAGGGAAACACCTTTTGAAAAGTGTGGATTGGACTATTGTGCTTTAAAGATATTGTAGATTTCTCAAAGTAACAAATAAAGTTTTGGTATAATAAAATACTTATCAGGTTTTAACTAACTATATGGGCATACATGAAGTATGTTTATTGTCCCTCTCGACAGCATTTTCCCTCAATTTTTTTCTCGGGGAAAAAGTTGCAGTCTCATGGACCATCACACTTGCTTTTGTCCTCATAGTCAGTTAATACATTTAGGTGTAAAGAAAACGGATTGGTTTACAAGAACATGATTGATAAAACTGGCATTGCTTTTGGAATGCACGTCATCATGAAACAGAAGAGTCAATCTGTATTTTATCTTCTAATTTATTATTGGATTATTTCCATTTGCTCACAACGAAAGTGAATAAAAATTTGAAAAAAAAAAATCATACAATATTCAGTCGCGGCAGTTTCATTAATCAACGTTTAAAGTACATTTGCCCTATTATATTTAGCTATAGATTTATTCAAATCATTTGAATGAATTTGGGAAAGTCACATGTATATTTTATCGCTTGTCAATACACTTTAACACGCATAATTAACTTGCTACATTAAACTTTTCTAGTAAACTTACAACAAATATTGATTAAATATTCCAAATTAGTTTTGAAAAACACCAAACAAACAAAATCCAAGTTGAACGCATGTTTTCCTGACAGTACAGCTGTGTATATAAATTTCATTTTATTCTTTGCATGTACTATACAATAGATCTAGGGTTCGCAAATCCCGGCAATATTTCCGGAGAGCTATAGTTCTGTAGCTCAGCAGAATACTACAGTCATCTATGAAGCACATTTTTTGCCTTCATACTTTATTATTTATCGCAAATATAACATGTGTGTATACGCTAAGGCCGATGTAGCATTTCGTTGAGAGGTGACACTTTCTAACCGGTGTGTATTTCGATTGGAATATTGCATGAGTTGAACCGATTGTTTTTTCTCACAAAAAAAGCTAGCGTTTGCTGCAAATTAGAGATACACGAGCTGACACGCCGTGAAATCCATAAGTCTTAGACGTTTTACAGCATATGTCTTTAATTCCTTATTTGCTTAAAAAATCTGAACTGAAAATCTTTGAAACATCGTGAAATGTGGTTTGTTTATACATATAAAATGGCGACTCGATTTGCATGTGAATTTTACACGATCGATCGATTAGCGTGTGTGAGAGAAAGTCAGCAGCAAGTAAAGCGTCAACATAAGTAGTAAATATTGTCTGATAAATATTGGGGTGCCTGTAATAAAATTAATGTTCCTACAAACTGAGTGGGTTACAAAATAAGGTAAATCACAGGTCAGTCCAAAATTAAGCACATTTGTATCGTAAATTTCAAGTTTTTTGTATGTTTGAAAACAGATGCACACTTGAAGAAGAAAGTGTGCCATTGATCGGTTGAAGTTCAATAAACTGTAATTTATGTAATTTTCATTGTCAGTATCTGTTGTGAATTCTTTGGAATAAGCTACAGCAAAATAAATATTCTACCTCAACTAAAATTAATGCGTTGAAAATGACTTAATTTATCGATGAAGCATAATTGCTGAAATATGAAATGGAAAAAGTTTTTAAATAGTGTGTTTCTGACAATTGTTTACATCATAAAAAAAACAAGAAGCGAGTATTGTGAGATCTCTTAACCAATTATCGCAGTGATATAGTTTATACAGTCCTGATACAGAGTTTAAGGGTAACGGCTCATTTAAAATAAAACACAATTTCATAAATTATTTAAATATATGTACAAAATAGCAGCTATAATGCTTAAAGTATCTGATAATATTAAAATTAGTTTTCATACTTAAATCGACAGATAGATAAAACATTGCCTGTAACACTGCATATACCTAACATAGTTATCGTTCCTTAACCGCTAGGGTCCCCGTGAGATATACTCTTCCGGTCAGGACGGTAGCAATAGACCGTGGTTATTTATAGCCACAGTTTAAAAATCAGTCAGAAAAAATTACTTCTATACATTCAAGATCTAAAATTAAAAAACTGAAAGTTCTATGATTACGTAGAGTTGTGAATAACGACCTTACCAATCACACACGATATTGAATTATCAGTTTTTGATATAGCTCAGCAACAAAATCTACTTGAATTGGTATTTGACAAATATTGAAAGAGCCCCAGAATTGGGTTTTGAAATAAAATATGTGGTTTTTGTGCCGTTGTGTTCTTTGTACAGTAATATATTTGTCAATGTTTGAATTCATCTTTATAATGAAATATGCCCATGTGTACATTGAGATTATATTAAAAAATTTGATAATTTAACATGACTTCTCTTTTTAGTTTATGGCCATGACGAAGCGCCCAGTACGAACCTGATATTTGCCAAAAGTCCGCCAAAAAGTACTAACAATTTATCATGTAGATAACGCATTTGTTTTTGGCTCACCTGAGCTGAAAGCTCAAGTGGGCTTTTCTGATCACTCTTTGTCCGGCGTCCGTCTGTCTGTCTGTCCGTCTGTAAACTTTTTACATTTTCAACTTCTTTTCCAGAACTACTGGGCCAATTTCAACCAAATTTAGCACAAAGCATCATTTGGTGAATAAAATTCAAGTTTGTTTAAATAAGGGCCAGGTCCTTTGTTAGTATTTTTCAAAAATCTTCTCTAAAACCATTTGACCAGGTAAACTGAAATTTGTGTGGAAGCATCCTCAGTTAGGGTAAATTCAAGTTTTTTCAAATCATTACCCCTGGGGGTAGGGGTGAGGGAACAATGGGGAGCCAAATTTTTACACATGAATAAATAATGTAAATCTATAAAAATCTTTTTCTCAGAAACCAATTAGGCAAGAAACATGAAACATGTGTGGAAGCATCCTCAGGTAGGTAGATACAAGTTCGTTCAAATACTGATCCCCAGGGGTCGGGCCACATTGAGGATCCAATTCAACAAAGGAATTTTAATTATTCACAAAAACTGAAATGTTATAATATATGGTTTTACTTATATGCAAGCATGTTGACATATTTATGATTCTTTAAAATTGTTGAGACCTTGGCCCCTGGACGATTCTTGTGCCTCACAAGGGGTTCAAAGTTCAACATACATTTACTGGGTATATCCCATATATCATTACTTATTAGGTTTGTTACTGACTGTTTACAGAAAGTTGTGGGGTCGGTAAAGTCCATAGAAGGCGCGGCTCCGCCTCACCTTCTATGGACTTTACCGACCCCACAACTTTCTGTAAACAGTCAGTAACAAACCTAATAAGTGTTTTGTATTGTCGACGACCTAAAGTTTGATATGTAAACAAACAAACGAGAATATGTAACAATTAAATTCATAGCTTAATTCTCTTAAGTTTTTACCATCCTCGTCTGTCGTCTGTGCACACCTGGATGTCATATGTAGGATCATAATATTACGTTACGGGCAAAGGTGGGGGGGGGGGGGGTCCTCTAAATATTTGGGGGCTTAAAAATTAAAGGTATGGTTGAACGTTTGTGTAAAACATCTATTCAAATAACGTTACGTCCGCCATGTTGCCGTATAAATTTTGCCGCTTGCCGTTTAAATAAGGCAATCACGTGACGCGATTCATCCAATGACGTCGAGGCATTCTAGTCCGAGGCAAAACAAAAACAACTTTTTAGGATCTTTTGAGAACTGAAATGTTCAATATGTGATATGACTATAAAATCATACTGTCAGAAAAGGGGCTAAATTATAAACATAAGACTATCCAGGGGAATAATTGATTTTATTTATACAGGATATACATGTATTCTACTACATTATCCAGATATTTTGTATATGTCTCCATAAAGCTGATAATATCATGCCTTTTGTTGCTAAGGTGGGCGATGTGGCCAATGGGCCTCTTGTTATAAAAAATGATGTGCTCTTAAAACTGAGAACTCCAACATCACTGTTACTGTCGATTAGAACCTAAAGCATATTTTCAGCTCGGTTCTGCTGCTTCTTTGATTATGAAAAACAATGGCTTATCTGAAAAGCATTTATTAAAAATGCCCGATGATGTTATAATGAACATGAACATGACAATGTGAGACTGCATAAATTTAGTGCATTCATTTTTCTTTTCATATCAAACAAAAAAATTGCGTCTTCATTTCTTTCACATTAACGCATAGATTATTTAAATATCTCCTTCTGTGTACATGATACTCTTTATGCCTAGTAAATACGTCTGTTTCGTCACAGGTCCATCATTCTTGTGCAACACCTGCGGCAGAGGCTTTCGATCAAGACAGGAGTTAACTGACCATGTGAAAATAAAGCATGGTGCTACAAAGTTTCAATGTACTGCGTGTTTTAAAGGCCTCTCGACCAAAACTCATTATACGTCACATATGCAGAATCATTTGAACGTAAGAAATTCCGCTGTATATCATAAAACAAATTATTCTTTTGACTTCATATACATGTACAATTTAATCGTTAAAGTCAGGGTATATAGATATATATTTTTCAAACTTACAATGAACTCATATAAAACTCATTGAATAATAAATAATATTTTCATCTGTTTCAGGAAAAGATGTATCCATGTGACCAGTGTGGCTCAAGCTTTGTACATAAGAAGGATCTGGTGAACCATATAAATGCCAAACATGATCTGAAAAAGTTATCTTGCACATACTGTAGCAAGTCGTTTTCCTATGACAGAGCATTGAAACGACATATTCGTGGTGTACATGAGAAACAAGTTTTTGTATGTCAATATTGTTCAAAAAGATTTGGTTACTATGACAATTTAAAGAGACACGTGAAAAATATTCATAAACAATAGGAGCCTGAATCTCTAGCAATATCATTTTATGAAAACACATTGTGTTGTGAAAAAAAATAAATCTTCATCGTTCTTTTATAGCTCAGGTATCTTTTGGTGGATCCATATGAATAGAAAAGTCGATTGATTTTGATATTCATTTTGAAATCAATGTTCGGGAAAATGTATTCATAGTGTACGTTTTTAATCAAGAAACTTTCAGATTATAAATTATGCATTTTATTTTATGTTTAATCTACCTCAATTTTTCTTTCTTGATAATCGATGTTCCTGTTTAATACATTGTGGTTTTCAAATCACTATTATTCCTCTCTGAAACTGATGCTGTCGTATGAATTATTTTTAGCGTGTTTTGAAAGAGTTATATAATTGATTCCAAAATAATACTTTCTTGAGGATAGAGTATATGATAAATATATGTATATCATCGTAAAAGTAGCCATAAATGAAGAACCAAATCATTGTAATTATGATTAAATGGCGTTATGAGAAATATTCAATGTTATTTTTCTTTTTTGTTAATCAGACAGACCTTTCTGATATCGAATGTAAGATTGAAAACTCTTCAAAACGCAACATACTGTTGTTAAATTATTGGTTTCGATCATAACTAAAACTTAAGATCATGCAAGGAACATTTTCTGCTTTTCTTTTATGATTAGAGCATTTTCTTCTTGTTTTAAGAATTTTGTAAACAGGATGAGATCTTAAATAAATAGCCGTTTGTGGGAAACTCAACATAATGTTGGAAGTACATGTAGGCAGGGTTATCGTGTTCTCTACATGGTTCAGCTACTACATGACCGGAATCGTCCACGAGCTTTTAATTAAGATTTAAATGACCAATCAATAACGTAATTTCAACATGAAAACTTCAGGAAATTTTTTAAAGCATGCGTAGTTCGTTATTTCGTATTGTGAATACTCTTGCGACGTAAACATTTCAAAGAAATATATGCTTTATTTCAATTTAAAAAAACTCAAAAAGGCGTCTTTCAGTATTCCTCAGGATGAAAAGGAACATTTTTATGTGGTTATTGACATTGATTGCTTGTAAATTTGGTAAGTTACATATTTTCTATATCAAGTTTTAATTTTTTTTTAAACATAAGATCCTAAAATATAAATATCACTTTAATTAACCTATAATTGTTTTGGATGCTAGCAACCACACACTGTTTATCGTCATTGTTAAAAAATAACATATTTCAAAAACCCGTGAATATTTTGAAACGAAATTTACAATATTTGCATTGTGATGTGCACGCTTAATTAGATACTTTAAAAAGTTGTCGTTTTTAAACCTAATTTTTAAAAAATATATGATACATGTATAAATTTAAAATATAAAATGCGTATTATTAGTTTTTTGTTTTGCTGTTTCTAAACTGTCCTTAAAGGGACCTAGACACGAATTAGATGAACATTTTTATATTTAATTTTTTTGTATCAAATGATTTATTTGTATATGTTAAATGATTCACCAAAATTTCAATGCTTGAAATCAAGTTACAAGCGAGATATTGAGGAAAGAAGACAGTGTCACGTAAACAAAGCTCGAGTCTTATATTTGTTTACAAATAATGTAAAATAAAGAAATTATCATTTCTTTAACAAAATAACTTGTGGCAACAAGATGAACTGATTTAATTTGTTCCTAAATATTTTTATCAACAGCAAAATGCAACATTAGAGTGAAACTTATTCAAAAAACAACGCATATGCAAACAATAACAAGACTCGAGTTTTGTTTACAAAACAAAGAATTCTAACCTCTGTAACTTGCTTGTAGCTCATATTTGACTTTCAGTTTTTGACAAGCATTAAAAAACAACAATATTAACCATTATAGACAATAAAAATGAAAAAATAAATTTTAAAAAATTTGAGCTCAAATCGTGTCCAAGTCCCTTTGATTAAATAAGTTATTAAAGTAAGTTGAATGTGCCAAAATGTTATTTTTATTTTATATTTTTAAAATTTTTGTAAACTTGTAGCCCACAGTAAAAGCTACGCGTTCTCGAAGAACTTGCTTTATAGCGATGCGGTGCCGAGTTCGGGTCTGAATGTTCAAAAACGGGTGTTAACACAACTAGAATGTGCTAGATTGTGTGGGCAAGAAGTGACCTGTCAAACCTTCTTCTACAAACCACTGGACGGAGTGTGTTCTCTTTACAATCATCCCCTCCTTGAGTATACCCCTGTCATCTTTGAGGAAGGTGTGGAAATATACACGATGAAAGGTTTGTTGCTTGTTCGCAAGCATTTTTTTCATCAAATATTTCTTGAAATACGAAATAAAATTCTTTGGATACCTTTGATATTTATAAATCTTTCTAATGTGACCTATTTGTTAGAACATCAGTTTTTCGATTTCAAGAAAATCAAAACACGAGGAACTTGTTTTTATCTCATTTTATCTTTAGATAGATAGATTTACACCTTTGAAGACAAGTTTATACATTGTTTTAACTTGTCTAAATAGCAATGCCTATTTCTATGGTATCTGAATATCCATGAGGGCAGAAATTCAAAATGTACATGTCATTGTATGTGGATATTGATTAAAAGATTGAAAAACATCCTCAAATCGGTAATAACGAAGAAATTGCCTAATTATTCTCTGCCGGTAAACAAAAATAATAGTACCAAGTTACTTCGACATGACTGTTTATTTATCATTTTCACTAACTATGTTTGATGATTACTTGTATTTTTTTTTGAAATATGAGAGTTTGTTTTTAATTTCAGAACACTATTTCAACATTTCAGGATAAATTAACAATTATTAGTACGATGGTTGAGTGTATAATGTCAAAGAATAGTAAGAAACATTCAAGGCCGTGTCAATGGGTTTGGATTTTAAACCACAGCTATATTTTTGTCGATAATTTTAAGGTATAACCGCTGACCACTGTGTTTAGTAATTAAACTCATCAATAACTAATAATATAATTGTATTGTAGTTCTTGGTAAATTAATGTTTATATTCATCGAATTGATTTTATGATTAACTGGTATAAATATTTGAAATACTAATGAATTCTTGAATGATAATTCTAATTAATGTCTCTCGATGTGCTAATTACTTTCTTTTATTTACACTGTATTTCAGGTTGTCAATTTTCAGATTTTACAATGTATAGAGAAGGTGGTATATGCATTAGTATTTTCTCTGCGGAAAATATGACATCATTGTATGCCAGCACAGCGTGTAATCACCGAGGCGGAGAACTGATATCATTAGACACTGACGGAAAGATACAGTTTTTAAAAACATACTTGCTCCAATACTGTGAGTTTTTCATGTTTTTATTACGAAAGAGAACAACAAATTAAAATTGATAGAACACACACACTAGTGGTGACCAGGTTACCTTTTTTTCTTTGTATTGTAGTTAAGTGGACAACACCAGTCTTGATTGGACTTGACAATTCGGATGGATGGAAATGGTCCAACAATGTATCTTTGACATACAGTTCTCTCTTGCAATATCAGCTCAACAGTTATGATGCACAAATGCACCTATGTCCCGACAACTACTGTGGAGTTCTTAGAATCTCTCCCACAGAATCACTGTTGTTTGATCAGTGCTGTAGTAACATAAGACCGCTCTCGGTGTGTTCGATGTCCACAACATTGTAAACGGCTGATGTTAATTAAACATTTTAAGAAGGCCGGATGGTCGTGGTCAGTTTTAGACTATATTGACCTCCTTGAGACGGAGAGCTCTATATAAAGTTAAAACGTTTTTGTTGTGTTTGTTATATCTTGTTAAACCGAGTCCAGAAAATCTCCTATTGTCCTGCAACCCCCCAGTAAATTACCTGTAGCTCCGATAGGTTCTACTTATATGCATATGCGGCTTGAAGTGATATACTGGACTGCTGTAGAAAATTGGGATGAACTCAAACTCACAGAAACACAATAGGAGAGGGAGAAACACAGCTACTTGCTCCTCCAATCTCACGGGAAATTAACCACCTTTCTCGTGCAAACTGCACAGAATATATGTATGAAAATTGAAATCCTTAGATCCAAAATCGAAGAAAAAGGTCTGGCAGTAAAAACGACCTATTGCACGACTTTTAAAAACATAAATGCACTGTTTAATCCTACAGAAACCGCGCCACCTGCTACCGTTGATGTTATTTATCCTTCAAACTATATAAATGAAATAAAATAAA
Organism: Magallana angulata; assembly: GCF_025612915.1. Classification (NCBI taxonomy): domain Eukaryota; kingdom Metazoa; phylum Mollusca; class Bivalvia; order Ostreida; family Ostreidae; genus Magallana; species Magallana angulata. Next base: position 44,350,498 of record NC_069111.1, read on the forward strand.
AAGAAATAGTTTGATGATATTCGTGCATTTTACGAAGTTGTTGCAATTTTGGCTACGATGAATGTAATTGAATAAATAACGTATGCAAGTTGAGATCAAATTAGAGGTAAAAAAAAAAAACTTTGTACCGGTGCATCGGTGGCTCGAACCTTTAGCTTTAGGTAGTAAGTGGAGCCACTAAGCCAAGCATTTCGTTGAACGGCTTTGCGTTATATTAACACTTCAAGACTTATTTTTGTTTATATAATAGGCAGATTTATGGTACGAATGAAATAATTCCGGAAAATTAAGCGTTATCGAATATTGCCGAGGATTGGAGATCGTTAACTTATTTAATAGTGCCAGGTTAATGAAGTGAAGCAGAACGATCGAAAAAAAATAATCACAAGCAATGGAGAGACAAAATGTTTTAGGCAAGTATAAGCCGAAAACTGACCATTCGGTCAGAGGTTATACTGTCCTCAGCGCTGCCACACCTCGTACTGTACAATATCTGACAGAATAGACAGTTTTCGGCTTTTAACCGGTACATATAATAGGAAAATGATAAATGTTAAAACTACAATAGTTGGGTTGCATCTTTACTGAATAGTTTATTGCTAAAATATACTTATACTATTATGGTAGATCTATACTTATACTATTATGGTAGATCTATACTTATACTATTATGGTAGATCTATACTTATGATATTATGGTAGATCTATACTTATACTATTATGGTAGATCTGGGGTAGATTTGCTGACCACTCAGCCTTTTCAAGCAATAAAATACACTATTCAAAACATAGTTCGCTATCGATGACTGTGTGATATAATTCTGCATAAAACAATATGTTTCTACTTCTAAGGAACATTTATCAATAGTACACTCTTGTAATATAAAAATATCAGGCTAATATTCAATGCAAATACTCGTGTACATGTATCTATTTTTGTAGCTGTTGAATCGTTTATGATTTTGTAATGAAAGATTTGTACTTTAAATGAAACTCGTACAGAATTAAACTAGTATTGTCAATTGCACTATTGTTTTCCGTACATATCAACATAAACCAGCTTAGAACCCACTGATTTTGGAAGTCCTCATTTTGTTAACATTTGAATTTAACAGAATGATGTAACTGCACAAGTGCCTAAGTAAAGATTACAACTCAATACCTGACAATTCATTTTTAAAATATTGATATTAATTTTGTAAGGGGAAATCGATTAATTTGTTCATAGTGATTGCTTTGTGTGTGGGGGCTTACTATAAACATACACTCTGTGTGTCCATTACTAAAATTTCTTATGTCATTTACTTTAACGTTTTTGTATATTTTCTTTGTCATAATTGAGTGTAACAATAACTTTGATTTGATCGATTTACGACAACTAACATTGACTTCCTAAAATGGAATTACGTATAATTTATTGTAAGAGCAATTTATTGTCTAAATGATATACTTATAATGTTAATAACAACATGTATTATATTCCTTTAATATTTTCTTTACAACATTTGAAAATGAGGTTTTATTGGGCCTCTACAATGGACTTCTGGATTAGAGATTTCGTTTCAAGTCTTAGAAGTCTTGCAGAAATCAAAGTAACATATTTGAACTCTTTTAAATTAAGTAACGTTACCGTCCATTTCTGTTGAATACGCAGTGCTTTTTGTCTCCTGGTCAAGAAATAAAAAATCCGGAAATGCATATAGTGATTAGCTGCATTTTTGCTTCGCTGGATAGAGTTGACTAGAAAATGTGTTGGAATTTATATATCATCCTGATAGAAAAAGAAAGTAAACAACGTGCCCCCAACGTAGTTTCAATGTTTTATAAAAGTATATGCCATGCAAAAAATACATTGTATCAGATATATAGCCTCTGGAGGACATTTGGAGCTAGATTTTATGTCATCAGCAATATTATAAGGATACGTTCTTGACGTTTTGAAGAGCCATACATAAAACTGATCACACATTAGGTAATCCAATATAATACTACTCTCTGTCAAACAGATAAAAGTGAGAATTTGTTCAATGAAAAAAAGGAGAATTTAATAGAGCATCATTGCCGGTTATTTTGTTGTTGTTAAAGACTGATTTATGAAATTTTAACGGAACGCGAAGAGTCCAGAAATAACATCGCCAGCGTGCGGCGACTGTCCTTGTCTCACGCTCAATAAAATATATGTTCAGAAATAATGAACACAATGCATTGAAATTTTAGACCTGAATCGAAATGGGCAGACATTTCAAAGTACGAACTTTTGATACTTTACGCCCATTTTCACAATTTCATCGCATCTGTAGCATAACTTTTAAATCAACCCTCGTATATTGTACATGGAAATGGGTTTTATTCCAAATAGTAAACACGCCATTCTACTATGAATATGTGAAAAAAAGACCTAATTTGTCATCATTTTTCATCATAAAAGGGTTAAAAATCGTTTTATCTCGAAAATCGTTAAGAACGACGGGTGTAAACAACTTTTATTGGAAAATGACAAATTACTTTCCAGCAAGTATGATGATTTCTGATGACTGCTACAACACTATCTTTAAAAGCAAATTCTTCTTGGTGTGCCTAAGGAAATAAAATCTATTAAGAATTTAAAACAGTCTTCAGCAGGAGATACACAGCAATGCACAGTTAATAAACCGATTAGAGTTTATCACGTTTTCTGTCAAGTTCAAAGTAAATTGCCATACATTACAATGAAATAACTATTGCTTCTCGTTGTTTTATTTCCTGAATTTCACTAGCTGAATCTTAAGATTAAACATTTTTTAACCAACCATGAGTGATTCTTATAAATTACTGCGTGTCATTTACATTCGTTAAACTACAACTCTTGTGGATTTCGTTGTTGAGTTTATTGCGCATTTGTAGACGCAAAATAAGGTATTGTATGAATAACATGAAAAAATACTTTCAAAATAAAATTGCGATTAGTTTTGAAATGAAGAAGTGACGTGAAATTATAAATTATTTTTCACCTTGATACCTTTAATGATATTTTTAAGTTTTCCCTTTTTTAGTTTAAAATCCTTTGATATAGAAATTCAAATCATAAGTAATGACATGATATTTTATTTTGATGGACTATGTTATGTGTAAACATTCATATATTGTAGTAAAAAAAATATGAGGTCATTGATTCTAGGAGAATCCCGCAGTGATAAAATAAAAATTTAAATAAAAATACGCATACACCTACATGTAACAATGCTTGCAGCATACAGAAATGGATTATTCATCATCCATGAAACCTTTCCCTTGATTGAAAGAACTGCGTACCAAAAGACATTGTAAGTTAACCAATGAACTTGGAGTTTTGAAGCAATGAACAAAGTTTTGCTAAATTTGTTTTTACCAAACAACTCATTCTGATTTTAGTAAGAAAATGGTTTACTTGATTTTGTCTACGATAGTATTTGCATATTGCTACCGCAGTAAGTACGAATTCTTTATTTATTATATGCTTAGATTTCCTTTTATGAATTTATTCTTAGCCTATGTTTTCCGTATTTTCCGTTTTTTCGATTATGACAAATAGCACGCGGTGGGTGTGACCGGTCAGCAGAGGATCCCCACTCGTTCATGGTACCTGATCCCACCTATTATTTTTGTAGATGTCCGTGTTTGTTCTGCTTCTGTTATGTATTTTTCTTTTCCATTTTTGATTTTGAAAACTGTTTGTTATCACCACATTTCAGTCTTTCTACATAAAGTTATAAGTCGTATGTTTTAGGTATTGTACAGATATCGTAGATATCTTTTGTCTTTATTTACATCTGCATATTTACTGCAAATAATCGATTTAGGTTTCTGCTGTTGTATTTTAGAAAGTTTCAAATGCAGATTTTTAACAAATCCCTTATGCAAGAAATATCGTCTTAAAAATAAGATAATGTAACATAAATGAAACACATTTTTAAGGCCAGTCTATAAAGTCAAATAGGTCACATGCATACTTTGTAAATAGTTTTTTTTAATTATTTACCTGAGCTTCATTAGATTACGTTATTAAAGTTATACATTTAGTAAAAATTATATTAAAAGTTTTTAAAAAACCTCTTATACGGGTTATGTATTTTTTTCTGCAATGTCGCTACCGTCATATCTCGAATGAATCACCAAAGAGAGCATTTTATTGTTTAAATTAACAAAAATATAAAAAATATGTATTGTAAATATGTGAATTTAAATAGAATGGGGAAAATGTGCTTCCTCGGAAATTGGTATGGCCAATGTTTCCATCTTATGTTGAAAAAAAATTATAAAGTTAAAGTAACGTACGTGCGAGAATTTCCAATAAAAATCCAAATAAAAAAAATGAATTAGATTTTGTCTCGTAGATTTCCAAATCCTGTCGGATGTCATAATTAACATTTTTCTATTCTCAATTATATTTTTGAATGCTGGGGCTGGTGGTTAGATATAATATTGTGATATGAAAATAGGAAAGCAATGAAAAATTAAAAAAAATTGCGGATAAAAATGTTAATTTAAGATAAAACAAATGATTGATATCGAAACTTTTGAATATCATCTTATGCGCAATTAATTGAAGGCGGCCCACTGTAGTTTTCATTATGGATGATTTTGCGCAATCAAGCTAATCAGGTTATACCTTTTGTTGAAATTGTTTTCCTACCATTTATGAAATTAATCACTATAAACACATAAAATATATAGATTTTTTTAATAAAAAGATTATTTAAAACGATTTTTCTGTTGTTTGGTAGGTGAGCATTGCCATTTTTCTTTTTGACAAATGATAGAATGAAGCTTTGTAGGAGAATATATTGGCAATTGACTAAATATTTTTTGGATAAATACACCAGATTTGTTTAAATTGCCCCTAAAAATAGATGGTAGTTTAATATTCATAAAAATTTGCAAATAAGCTAGAGTGGTGTACTTTTCATCAAGTGAAAAAAGGGTTTTGCATTTACGGTTTCAACGTAACCCCCCCCCCCCTCCCCCCTAAAACTGTTCTTGTACTCAATGGATTGTATTGTACTGTCCTATTGAGTGAACAACAATTTCGAAAGCACATCCAACGAATTAAAGTACATACCCCTTCAAATCAGTTTATGTATGCCAAAGTGAATTGAAATTGAAAGCTATCTTTTGTTTCTTGACGTTATCGCCTCCTTTCCATCTACTTCAGGATTGTGGAGTTGATATCTTTTAAATTTGATATATTATTAATGATAAAAAATTAAGATGGTTATATTTATGTTAACGTATGATTCAAACCTTTTAAGAGATTAAAAAAGAGACATATGCTTTTTTGACTGTTATATGTGGTATCCATTTAATAGTTGTTTTAGTGGTTTGTTTGGATTTGGCCCCAGGAAGTAGCATCGTGACATTAATAGGAAATAAGAGGAAACATACAAATAAAAAAAAGAAGAAAGGGAATTATTCTTCAAACAAATATTCTTCACTTCTGAGGATCCCAGTAGACCAAACAATTACAATATTTATCAAAAGGATGAAACTGCACTGTACTTTATCAAAGAAGTACGTTTGACAGAGCATTACATTGCATACGCGTTGTATACAAATGTCTCTACCGGAATGGGACTTAGACACTATTTTTTTTATACTTCTTCTGTTTAGAATTGTTCACTATTTCTTTAAATGTTTTCTATCGAACGATAACTTAGCGGGTTATGTATTTTTTCTGCAATGATCGCTACCTTCATGTTTCGAATGAATCACCAAAGAAAGCATTTCATTGTTTATATTAACATCTTTCTTTTCACTAACTAATAAATTAATAATTAATAAATTAACCATGAAAATTTAGTAAAATGTACTAAATTACTGTTAATGTACATAAGGACGTTAGCTAAAAGAAACAGCCAAATCATCTCATGGGAGACTTTGAGTCTGACATCATTATGATTATTTTGTGCAGTCCGTGATTTTCTTAGGTTGCTGTATTAGGCTTCGACCAATCGATAAGAAGGGCGTGTTAATTTCTGTCCTGTCAGTTTCTTGTCAGTTTTAGCCGCTAAAGAGTTCGACAAATCGATAAATGGAGCATGTAGATTTCAGTCTGGCTGTTTCTATATGGCTATGAATTAAGTATAAGTTTCCGCAAGAAATGGAGGAAATAATACTTGGTAGATGTAAATATACAGGTTATTAATAGTCCGCTCGTAAATGAAAACAAAAACATGGCCCCGAGTTTTAATAGTAAGATGTTCTTTGTAAGATATGTATCTGATTACCTGGCCATTAACACTAAAACTTTAGTTTGCCTGACAAAAGAACAAAAATAGAACAAAACACATATGAAAGTTTTTCAGCAAAATCGTTACCATGCCTCTTTAGCTAAAAAAAAATCTTCCCTTATAAATTTGGTTCTGTGAAAACAGTTTCCCTACACTCCTCATTTTTCGCAAAATATTGTGTCTGTTTATCAGATGTTTCCTCTGAAGTAACTGGATTATACTTTGAAAAAAGCAACATATACGAGGATATCTGACCTCGCTCAGACCTGAATCCAACCAACGGACGGTTCTCCTGCATTGAGTGCGCAAAGTTGTGTGCAGATCAGATGTCTTGTAAGACTTTCTTCCACAAACCCGCAGAGATGATTTGCTATCTTTACAATTATCCATTGATGGAATACACAGAAACATTCCCGGAATCGGGGATTAAGGTTTATAAGATGAAAGGCATGTACCTTATTTAAAAATGACTATAATATTTCTTAAATTAAATTTCCTGGTCAGATGAAGATTATTCTGTAAGAAATAAACATGTACCCTTAAGTGTTCAACTGTTGACATATCTATATTGAAGTACAGCTTACTTGAAAGAAATTAAAATAATTTAGAATAAATAGTACTTTAAATGCTTTCCTGGTGAAATAAGACGTCATATTTTAATTTTGTCAAGGATGTTCTTGGCCTGAATATGATGTATTGAGAGAAATAGGAGTGTGCCTGAAGGTTTAGGAGACAACAAATTCTTCGTTTACGTATGAAACGACAGTGTGTAAAGAAAATGGTGGAGAACTGATATCACTGGAAACTGATCTTAAAATCGATAGCCTTTCATCCTACTTGCTTCTACAGTGTATGTTCTTTATTGTACGTTCTACAATTGCTATAAAATATGCTTAATCTGTTTTTAAAGTTTTATAGTTCGATTCAAAGTATACCGGTACTTTGTAACTTAAAATTGAAAATTACAGACGTGTTTTATTTTCTTGTCTAGTCGGAAGAGGAGTGGCTGTCTCTGTTGGACTTGACAATTCTGCGGGCTGGAAATGGGTCAATGGTCAGCCACTGGACATTAGCCATCCCAATGTGTCCGTTGAGATCAATGAGCATGACAGGAACATGGCTCCTTGTGACAGCAACTATTGCGGAATATTATCTGTTAGTTTTGAGATTGTAAGGATATATGATAACTGCTGCAATAATATTAAGCCCAGGTTTGTGTGTTCCATACCTTTTAGGTAGCGAGAACGACATACATGTAATTGTTTAATTTTATTTCATTGATCATTGTAATTTTCTCTCGTGAATCATAATTTCAAGTTTTCTTGTAATCTTCGATACATTTAGTTTCCAGCAATACTAGCTTCTAGATCGCTATTTGGTTTTTCGTAGTAATCATTCATATTTTAATCATAATCTCATTTTTCATATACGATTTCAAAATACACTAACTAATGATCCAGATGATATTGAAATGTTAAAACTTTATTTAAAAAAAAAGATCAATTGTAAATATATATTACTATACACAACGACTCTGCCATGCTATCCACTTTGAGGCATTTCATTTTCTGTATTTTGCATTTGTATTAGTGGCAAGATGCACATTATTAATACATAATAATGTCCGAATGTGGCTAAATTAGATGAAGACATCAACTATTGTCCCCAGTATGTTGCAGTGCATGCAGTCTCTGTCAATCCCTGTAATGAAAACCATTTACACAAATTTTAGCAATATTGTACTCTTTAGAAATTATTTTGCCGCAAAAAAGTGATGTTGTTACTTAATGTAAACTTTACCTTTATGATGAAAATTCCTCTATCAAAAAATCTGGCAAATGTTTTTTTACGCACGACAGCAATGTAATTTTGCTTTAATTAGGGTCTTTAAACAGCTTTCTACACAAAAACAGGACAAACATTGCTGTACAAACTGTGTTCTTTTGTCATTTTAGTACTAAATCTAATAAATATCACAATAAAAAGAGGAATAAGTTGGAACAAAACTTAACTCAATAATATTTTCACTGCCTTTTTTGCAGCTTGTTCTTGTTGCTTAATTTCCAGGAGAAAAAAAATTGACAACCCACTGAGTGGTTGTATCATTTAATGACCAAATTAAATATGATACTGTTTACAGGGTTATTTTCGCCCCGTGTTATTTTCGCCCCGTGTTATTTTCGCCCTTTTTTACTAGCAAATAGTTTCACTTCGTTTTGAATTCGTCCAAAGTTTTGAATAAAGAATATCGTTTGAATCATAGGAATTTGCTCACTCTTAAATTCACCCGCTGTCAACGAAGGCGAAAAAATAAAGCGTGGGCTAATATTTCCCTGTAACTAAAGCACATTTATTTTTCACCTTGGAGTAAAACTGATTTGAGCGGCAAAAACTTTTGCTTCGAATTCTGGAAGTTCGATTGCAATTTAATTAAGAACCCGAAGATAATGGAGACAGTAACCCGAACTCAACAATTTGAAAAATGAAACAGCTAATACAACGAAGATAGTTTGTACATGATTTATGGAACATTAAATGTTTTTGATTGACTTGTTTTTTCAGGACTGTTCTTTGTTCTTTACATCAAATTTTCAATGATTGATTAATAAATCGATTGTTTATAGTATGTTTCAATTATCATTGAAAAAAAATTGACTCATAAAAATATCATTTTTAAAATCCAAGCAAAGCCTACGCATGACATGGTGTTTTATGACATATTGAATTTCCAGAAGATTATTTTCAACATACCAGTTTATGCTGAAAAGCTTTTAATCTAGGCTTCCATGCATGAATTTTTGTTGCAAGTCGGATAAAGTTTCAAGACATCAATTTTAAATATCGATATCATATTAACTCAGTATGCCTTTATACAATGGTGTACTATATTAATTTGAAAAAAAAGCTTTAAAATCATTGTGAAATAATTTTTTTGTAGTATCTTATTTTTTCAAGAAGGCAAAATAAAAATTCAAATAAATTATGCAGCATGAGCACAGGTTCATACAAATTTAAAAACTCTTGAGATAACAGATCAAGATTTTTAAAATCTATAAACACGAAATTAACAATTAATACTTACGAATGTCATTGAACTTTCTAATCCTATGAATCACTATTTCAACATTTGTTGAATTTAACAAAGTCTGAATTCTAATGAAAATAAATTAATCGAGTATTCTAATATTTACAATTTAAAACTGTTATTGAATAGAATCGTGAATTCATTCATAGCAATTATTGTGTTCATAAATTAAATTTGCTATAATAAAAAGTGTTTTTCAGTTTTAGTTTTTTTTTTATAGATTTGTGTTTTACTAAAAATGTGAAAGTATGAAAAAAATCAGTAATAAAAAGAATTGAACTCAAAACCTATTACGATTATAATGAGAAACTAGAGCAAAGCTCGTTGCAAAGCAACGAGTGGGTCTTCCGTTAATGTCGGAAGTAAAGCTGGAAGTTCCTGTAAGAAGCAGAGCTCTTAAACCAAAAACAAGAGTAACTAAAAAAAAATATGAAAAAATCGAATTATTCCTAGTACGACTTAACAAAATCCGAATGATTTTAAGTACGACTTAACAAAAACCTACCTGATTTCAAGAACGACTTAACAAAAAAAATCCGAATGTGTTCAAGTACGACTTAACAATTATTTTTGGTACGAGTTAATAATACTTTGAACATTACGCTATTTTTTAAACCAAGGACGCGGAATCAAAATTTCCGGAAAAATCAATTTTTAAACCCCGATATCTCTGTAATGCATCGTCCGATTTTCAAACGGCTTTCAGTGTTAGATTCAGCTTAATAAACTCTACAAAACACTTATTCATTTTTGATTTGATCAGAAAATTCATTTTTTCGAAAAATTTGTTTCACTTCCGGTTTCGACCGGAAGTGACAGATTTTCATTTCCGGCCTTATTACAGAGGTAAATCGATTAAATCATAATCATTGAAAATTTCAAGCCTCTATCTTAGAGCGTTTTTGAGAAAAGTCCGGGACAAAATGACTTTTTAAAATTTTTAAAAATGACGTCACGTCAAAACGGAGGTGACGTTCTCTTTAAAACTTTAACATTTTTGAGGGACGCCAACTTGCAAAAATCTCTGAAAATTTCATCAAAATCGTTTAAAAACTTTTTGAGTTATGAAGCAAAAAAGGAGTCAGAAGAAAAGAAAAAGAATAATAACTAGAGCAAAGCTCGTTGCAAAGCAACGAGTGGGTCTTCCGTTAATGTCGGAAGTAAGGCTGGAAGTTCCTGTAAGAAGCAGAGCTCTTAAACTAATAACAAGAGTAACTAAAATAAAAAAGATGAAAAAAATCGAATTATTCCTGGTACGACTTAACAAAATGCGAATGATTTTAAGTACGACTTAACAAAAACCTTTCTGATTTCAAGAACGACTTAACAAAAAAAATCCGAATATGTTCAAGTACGACTTAACAATTATTTTTAGTACGAGTTACTTTCACTTTGAACATTACGCTAATTTTTAAACCAAGGACGCGGAATCAAAATTTCCGGAAAAAATCAATTTTTAAACCCCGATATCTCTGTAATGCATCATTTGATTTAAAAACGGATTTCAGTTTTGAACTCAGCAGGAAAATTACTGTAAGATTCGTAAGTAAATTTTTTAAAATTGAAAAACATGAAAATTCAAAAAAATTGGTTTTGCTTCCGGTTTCGACCGGAAGTGTTCGAATTGAGTTTCCAGCCTTATGTCATAAGTAAAACAGTAGTTCTACATTCTCTGTAAATCTCATAGCTTTATCTTAAATCAAAAATGAGAAAAGCTCCGGACAAAATCACTTTTTAAAACGTGAAAAACGTCAATATCTGACGAATTTGATGACGTCATCAAATAATTTTTTCATATTATGGAGATCTTTTAGATACACATTAAACCTGTAAATTTCAAAACAATCGATGCAAGCGTTTTTGAAATATTTGAGTTGGAAAAAAAATAAAAAGAACTAGAGCAAAGCTCGTTGCAAAGCAACGAGTGGGTCTTCCGTTAATGTCGGAAGTAAAGCTAGAAGTTCCTGTAAGAAGCAGAGCTCTTAAACCAATAACAAGAGTAACTAAAATGAAAAGATGGAAAGAATCGAATTATTCCTGGTACGACTTATTAAAATCCGAATGACTTTAAGTACGAATTAACAAAAACCTTTCTGATTTCAAGAACGACTTAACAAAAAAAATTCGAATGTGTTCAAGTACGACTTTACAATTATTTTTGGTACGAGTTAATTTTGCTTTTGCGGAATCAAAATTTCCGGAAAAATCAATTTTTAAACCCCGATATCTCTGTAATGCATCGTCCGATTTAAAAACGGATTTCAGTTTTGAACTCAGCATGAAAAGTTCTGTAAGATACGTACGTAAAAATTTTAAAATTGAAAAACATGAAAATTTAAAAAAAATTGTTTTGCTTCCGGTTTCGACCGGAAGTGTCCGAATTGAGTTTCCAGCCTTATGTCATAAGTAAAACGGTAGTTCTACCTACTCTGTAAATCTCATAGCTTTATCTAAAATCAAAAATGAGAAAAGCTCCGGACAAAATCACTTTTTAAAACGTGAAAAACGTCAATATCTGACGAATGTGATGACGTCATCAAACAATTTTTTCATATCATAGAGATCTTTTAATTACACATTAAACCTGTAAATTTCAAAACAATCGATGCAAGCGTTTTTGAAATATTTGAGTTGGAAAAAAAATAAAAAGAATAATAATAATAAGAATAAGAAAAAAAAGAAACCGTAGAAAAACAAAAGGGTCTTCCGTTGGAAACGGAAGACCCTAATAATAATAATAAGAATAAGAACTAGAGCAAAGCTCGTTGCAAAGCAACGAGTGGGTCTTCCGTTAATGTCTGAAGTAAAGCTGGAAGTTCCTGTAAGAAGCAGAGCTCTTAAACCAATATTAAGATTAACTAAAATAAAAAAATGAAATAATCGAATTAATCCTGGTACGACTTAACAAAATACGACTGATTTTAAGTACGACTTAACAAAAACCTTTCCGATTTCAAGAACGACTTAACAAAAAAATCCGAATATGTTGAAATACGACTTAGCAATTATTTTTGGTACGAGTTAATTTTACTTTGAACATTACGCTATTTTTTAAACCAAGGATGCGGAATCAAAATTTCCGGAAAAATCAATTTTTAAACCCCGATATCTCTGTAATGCATCGTCCGATTCAAAAACGGATTTCAGTTTTGAACTCAGCATGAAAGTTACTTTAAGATACGTACGTAAAATTTTTAAAATTGAAAAACATGAAAATTCAAAAAAATTGGTTTTGCTTCCGGTTTCGACCGGAAGTGTCCGAATTAAGTTTCCAGCCTTATGTCATAAGTAAAACGATAGTTCTACCTTCTCTGTAAATCTCATAGCTTTATCTTAAATCAAAAATGAGAAAAGCTCCGGACAAAATCACTTTTTAAAACGTGAAAAACGTCAATATCTGACGAAATTGATGACGTCATCAATTAATTTTTTCACATCATAGAGATCTTTTAGATACACATTAAATCTGTAAATTTCAAAACAATCGATGCATGCGTTTTTGAAATATTTGAGTTGGAAAAAAAATAAAAAGAATAATAATAATAAGAATAAGAAAAAAAAGAAACCGTAGAAAAACAAAAGGGTCTTCCGTTGAAAACGGAAGACCCTAAAAAAAAGAAACCGTAGAAAAACAAAAGGGTCTTCCGTTGGAAACGGAAGACCCTAATAATAATAAAAAGAAACCGAAGAATAACAAGAGGGTCTTCCGTTGGAAACGGAAGACCCTAATAAAATCCACATATACCTATTTTGTATGATGTTACTTGTCTGTCTTTTACTCTATTTTTACTTTTGTCTATCTTATATCACTCTCTTACAAAAAAGGATGTTGTGTTATTGAGTTTTTTTGTACCATATATGTGTATTTGTGAATCAGTTTCAATATATTTCTCGAAAATTAAAAAAACAAACAATCAAGTACTGTTATATTGTTTTCAAAAATGAGAAACTCGTATATATAGGAATTTAGGAGAAATTAATTGTCTTTTTTTCGATAATCAATTGTACGCCTCTATAATTATACACTCTAAGTGTTGAATATTTTTAAAAGGTTCGGAAACAAAGTCGAGTAATTGAAATAGTTTCGTTTGCAATGCTAAATAAATACTGGGAATTAACACGCTTTTTGGACAACCTTTCCCTATTAATAATTCATTCTTTACGACAGATAAATATGGGGTTGAAAGTTTTGAAGACATTTCCCAATAAAATCATAACTCTCTGAAACTAAATAAATCAATAGGAGGCATACACCAAGCGTTATTTCTTATTTGCGAATGCGTTTTATCTATAACTACTCATGTGCTCAACACGTTCACACAAAACAAATGGCCATGGGAATGTTATGTGTAATTCTTAATGTATTTTGTCTTTACTGTAAGTATGACTAAAAAAGTAATTATCTACTACTTTTTAGTGTTCTATGAGTAATTTTTTTTTATCTTGTTAAACTCTTATTGTATTCATTTGGAAATTCTAATAATTGTAACAGCTAAACAAATGTATATCCCCGAGCTCGAAATGAAAAAAATTCCTACTCGAATAAAAAACGGGTTAATAACCTTGGTAAACTACTTTAAATATTCGTTTTAAATGTGATGATTATGGTATGTACGTTTTCTTAAATTGACATTAAAATATGATGGAATAAAATTAAAGATGTCCTTTTTCGTCATAGCATATGCTTGAAAAAGTAAAGAAAATGCCAATTTTTTATTCCTCAACACCATAAAACAGACTCGGTTTGATGGTTATGAGTATAGCTAACTATAGGCCATGACAAAGGAACTGCTCAACAACCATGTTTGTTCTTTAAACTTTATAATGCCAACAAAGGCAATGACGCAGTAAATATTAGCAATATCCCTAATCCCAGTCTTGTATTCCACAATATTTTAAGTTGAAGCATAAACCTTGTATTTCTTACAATTATACATGAACCATTGCATCGAAATTTTATAACTACAAAAAACTCTAGAATGCTTTCAACATCGAACATCTGATTGATGGTCCTCCAACGTGTTCTTGCTCTTCTTCACATTTCAACTATATAAAGTTCAGATGGACATGGCATTACTGGTGGTGTAAATAAAGTAAATATTGATGACCTTAAATCACTTATTCTTAAATGTCCGAAATTTAGGTAACACCGATCTTTCAACTGCCATTTTGATTTAACATATTATAAATTCTGTAGAGGAATACGCCTGACGATGGACTAAACACGGAAAAGAAGACATTGACACGTTGTCAGAATGGACTAAAAGTTTGGTGCATGTTGAAATATCGCAATAAGCGATTAAAACACAGAATGAAAACCATTTATCTTTCTATATTTGATAATTCAGAAGTGAAAAAAGCTAGAGAGAAAACACGACCAGTTTGTACTGTTCCCTGCTGTCAAAGCAGGAAACAACATTGTCGTTGTTTGTAAGGCTCATTATATAAATTTCATATTAGAAGAACCTGAATTTAATTCCGCAAGTGGTAATCCAACTTATGCTGATAGCTTTCTTTCCAAGCAAACAATTCTTCGAAATCATATGTCAGTTTTGAATCTTTTCAATATTTCCAACAACGAAAATGAACTTGTATTAGCTTACCTATATTGGATACCTAAATTTCATACAAATCGTTACAAAGATATATAGCAGGTTTCAGTAAATGTTCTATGAAGCCTCGTATTTACTCCTTACTAAAATATTAACAGTAGTAAAGAAGAGTACTGTACAACAGTATATTTAAGAATCGTTGTAAATCAGATGTGGCTGCCTAAAAATTCATAGGAACTTTTACCAATATCAATATCTTCAAAGTTTTCCTTACTTCTGTAGCAATATACCTTCATCACCTGTATATGGAGTTTATGTCTCTCAATTACTGACAACCAAGTTAAGTTGTTAAAATGGGACTACCAACAGTCTCGATTGAAATCATTTTTTTGGTAAGTTCTATGGTCGATAAAACGACATTATCAGCAAATACAGTTTTCCATTTGGTCGCATGCTGACGGACATTTTTCATACTTACTGAGACCATAATTAATCACCTAACTGTCTATGTATTTTTCCGTTTTCCCGATTACGACAAGGAGCACACGACGAATGTGACCAGTCAGCAGAGGTCCGTGTTTGTCCTTCTCTTGTTTTGTATTTTTTCTTTGGATTTTGATTTCGAACACAGTTTGTTATCGCCACATGTCATTTTTAAGGTATATGTATTAATAATTTAATTCTGGTTGTAACGCTCTTTCTGATTGGCTAGAAAAATTATTTTATATCGTATAAAGAATGTTGCCTACGTCATAGTAAGACTAACGTCAAAAACATATCAATACGCCTGACGTTACGTTTGAATTTGGTACAATTTTACGTCATTTTAAAGGTCAAACAACCGTTTTTATCTACAATGAAGAGTAAAAAAATTAAATTATAAGCAATGAATTCAATATTTATTAGTTTTATACGATATAAAATGGTTTGAAACAGTTTACGCTTTTTTATAAACCGCTTCGCGGTTTATAAAGCGTAAACTGTCCCAAACCATTTTATATCGTATAAAACAAATAAATATTGAATTCATTCCTCAAGTAAAGAATTATTTGTGCAAACGCATCTCAATTGTGTTTAAAAAAAAACAAAAAAAAATCATATTTTTAAGTTTTCTCAGATATTTGTCATTGAGAAAAGTTTCGAGAGAGACGGGTTTCTATTTTTCTGTTTCAGTTCAAATGTTAAAATATGTAAAAGTCCTACTTATCGTTGCTTTGTAAAATGTGTCGGGATAACTCTCTATATATTGTAATCAAAATCTCCAGCTATATGTTTATCACATACCGGACTTACTGAACTGAATTTTATATCTCTCAAACAATGAATCTTAAAAGATTCTTTAATCCATATATGCTCAAAGAAGAAAAGTACAAACATCCAAAGAAGAAATTTCATAAATTGAACATGAACGATGATCAAGTAGGGCGATAGGGGCGAACATGAAACTGGGGCAAATATTTTCCTCTATACAGTAAACGATAATATTTTAAGGACGTAGTGGTGTAAATAATTTATAAGTTAAGTTATAAAAAGTAGGAAGTTAAACTTGAATAAATACATACATACGTATTTGTCATTGCTGATTAAATGTATAACCAATTATATGAATATATTGTTATTTTTCTTTTAATTATTAGGTGTTTTGTCTGAAGCCATTCAGCTTTACTTTGGAAAAAGCATCTTATATAGCAATGTTTTACCAGACCAAGGCCTGAATTCTACACAGGGACAGCTGTCCTCGATCAACTGTGCCAAGTTGTGTGCAGATCAGAAATATTGTCAAACAATCTTCTACAAACCTATGACAAACATGTGTTCTCTATACAAGTACCCACTGCTTAAATACACACCAACATCCTCTGAACCAGGAATTGAAGTTTATGAATTGGAAGGTTTGTAATTCTATTACATTAAGTAGTGTTTGTCCTGGTTTTAAAAGGATATCAACAGGTAATGTTCATATATTTAATTTGCACATTTTATTAGATTAGATAGGCGATTTTCAGAACTAGGTCCTAGAGTTTGTGAGGCTGGGTTGGCGTCCAAATTACTAGTAACAGCTATAAGGCAGAAGTGAAGGTTGTGTTCCCTATCTGGAATTATGGATTTTGTAGATGATGAATGATAAGCTGATATAGCAGTATACATGTACATAGTACTGACTAGAATTGTTTTTCTATAAAAAGCGAAATAACTATAATAATTAAAATCAATAAATTCAAGAAAGGTTCTGGGTTTTTTTTTGGCTTTCTAAAATGCAAAATTATTTTATGGTATTTAATAGACAGTGTACTGAATGTATACATAAAAAATCATAATTTACTCACAGTTATTTTAAGGGATATTTTTTTGTTTAAATCTATAACACATATTATCAGCAAGTCAGTTATATATTGAATTAGTTCTTTCAAAATAGCATTTTTCAATTTGTCTTTGGATTGAAAGATCGACCGAAGAAACTCGATCTCAGATACAGATAAATCATGCTTATAGATAATATTGTATGATTCAGTTACTGATAAATCATGCTTATAGATAATATTGTATGATTCAGTTACTGATATCGCAAATTCTACTTCATATATTTTTGAGATCAAAATGAAAAGACTATTTTGACATTTTTTGTTGATGAAGTTGATATCGGTTTTTAGTTAACAATAGTTTGAACTACATACAGCTGACTTTTTATAACGAGTTCCGTGTAAGATTTCTTACGAATTTGCTATAACCGTTTAACAAATTGTGGCTATATCGAAGTTCTACTGTACTACAGAATGTAAAACTATATCTATATCACGTCAAAGTACGATTTGGTGGTTAAATTTCAAAATAAGTTGCGTTGATACAAAAAATATTCTGCAAAAATCACGAAAACATTTTTAATTCACCTTATTAATATCTTGTTGACTAAAACAAACATACAGATACATGTATCAACGCCATGTATTCGTGTCTTCAGTATTCGTGAAGACATTAGAGTTTACATTTCTCCTTCAAATGACCACATGGCTTTACAATAGCTGTACTTTAACCATAGTTGACCTCCTGCAATATTGTTGAAGCGACAGCCGCATCTGTCTCATTGTAAGTAAAATAATAAATGAACTATACGTTGTAAGTATACTTTGAGTGTGAAAATGTATTTAAATCCAGTGCAATGAAAATAACAATCTAATATTTGTCTTTTCTCTTCATAACTAAAATTAGGATTTTGTCCTCTTCAATATTTTTCATAAAAATATATCTTTGAAAATAAATTTAAATCTGATTTAAGTAACAGATTACTTAACCGATCCTTAAAACTCGTTTGGGTGACACAGTCGTGAAATATATGTGAACATATCAAAATTTCTTTTTGTATTGGTTATTGTTTTATTGGTTATTGTTTTGTAAGGTTGTCCTCATCCGGAGTTTGATGTCTCCAGAGAAATAGGTATGTGTCTGAAAGTATACCAAACGACGAATTTTACGTACTCGTACATCACCTCTGTTTGTAACCAGGAGGGTGGAGAACTGATATCATTGGACACTGACACTAAGATTGATTTCCTATCAGCTTATTTACTCATGCACTGTAAGTTTTACAACCTGAAAGGATAATACTATTTTACTAAGTAATTAAAAAAATCAATATTATTCTTCTTTAATATAGCTGAAAGTAAATTCTTTTAGATGTTTGATATTGATAAAAGAAAGTTATAAGTAAAAACCGATAATAAATGGGTTTTTTTCAAATTTAAATCGATTTGTCTTTAGTTGGAACTCCAGTCGGTATCACTGTTGGACTAGACAATTCTGCGGGCTGGAAATGGACCAATGGAGAGCCATTATCAATCAGCCATCCCAATGTCGTCAACGGAATTAACAATTATGATATGGCCATGGACCCCTGTGAGAGCAACTACTGTGGAATCTTATCAGTTTATTCCACATCAGACATGACACTGTATGACAACTGTTGCAATAATTTAGCATCCTTCTTTGTTTGTACTATGCCTTACCAGCAGTAAGAACATTTACCGGTGATCTCATCTAATCGCCATCTTTCTCATCTGACCTAGTGTGTTAAACCTTTTATTCTGAAAACAAAGGATACGTCTAGTTAAAAACCCAATTATTTTAACTTTTATTTCTCTCAAATTGACTTAAGGTAGTCCTATACTCGGCACTAAATGGGCTCAATCATTAAAAGCTTAGCTTTAAATGATAAATATACATTCTAGCAATACATATACAAAAGAAAATATGTATGTTTACATGCTAGTTTGTTTGTTATCACCTCTCAGACGGGTGTACCCCCTTGCCAAAATTATTGACAATTATGAAATTTGCCAGACGTCCGTTTTTCCTAAAAATAATTACCAATTTTAGGAAAATTAGAACTTAACATACAAAATAAAGTATTAATATTTATTTAAGCCATATCTCATCAATAATTTTGCGCAAATTGTTGTAAGTAAGTACGTTTTATGGACCTGGTGTATCAAAATATAATACAAAAAATGCAATGCTAGTATCGCGTTTGGTAATTTTTTACTATTTTATGAACTCAAACTTAAATTAATGGTGTTTATTTTATAGATTGACATCTTAGAAAAAAGATTTGGTAAAATAAATTATATGTTGACGGATTACTTTTCACGCTATAAGCGCTAAACCAAGTAGACCCTGACGAAAAAAATCCGTAAAAATCACATTTTACTACAGTTTTCTGCTTAGATTTGTCAACAATGTTAGATATCATTTAAACATTAATTAATTGACGATTGATTAAATTCGAAATAGCTTCTGTCTCTAAATTTAAACCGGTTTTAGTAAAAGAAAAAGAAAAATTCGGGGGGGGGGGGGGGGTCAAAACAAAGAAGATATAAGCATACCCAAGATCCTGGTTAATCAGAAACTTCGTTTTTCATTTTACTTTAACAGAATCGAGTTTCTCAACATTAATTATTTCTATCTCTCATAGAATACTAGAATACGTATATTACCGTTCTAATTGCTTATTATTGCCATTGTTTACAACAGCGATGTATAGGGTAAAATCAATACCGGGTATCTAAAACGCTTTGTAAAAGTCGAACCAATATTGTAAAATCCGTATTATGACGTAATGCGATATTCGGACTACTTTAATACATTTTCATTTGCGTCTGTGCATATCATTCAATTATTGCTATTTTAAAACTTTCTAAAAGCCAGACTAGCCAACGTTTTGTGTGTCCCATTCGACTCACATATCTACACTGGACATGCAATTATTTTGCGCGAGTAAAAATGTGTACTTAATATTGTGGAATAAAAACATCTTGAGAAGTTTCATTTAAGTGAATGAATGTTCTAACCATTAGAAATTTATGAATGTGAATATGCCGAATAAACACTTTGGAACAAAGTATCATAATAGAAAATTTTAAATTAAAAATATAAAAAATGGCAAGATTGACATAATTCCAATAAATTGTCATGGTACTTAAAACAAAGAACTAATTTCTTATAAAATGTCCTCTCAATTTCAGAAATAATCAAAGATGTCAAATTTCACGTTTTTAATTTTAAAAATTTCAATTTTAATTTTAAAGGGGCATGGTCACGATTTTGGTCAAAAATTATTTTTCCGATTTAAATGTTTACAATGCTTTAGTTAGGCATTTTTATTAGGCAACCAAAATTTGAGTGTCATTTGATGAGTTATAAGCGAGTTAAAGAGCTTACAATTCTTCGCTATGTAAACAACGCGATTGTTTACATTTTGAATGTTGAAGTGAAATTTTCAGTTTTAGACCTAAAATAAATGTGTTAATCGTTAGGAACTATTTATGTATGGTTAAAATGAATAATAAGATAGACAAACCAGCTTTAAAAAGCTTTTTAATGGTATATTGACCCTATGTAAACAAAAACAGGACACGAGCCTTGTTTACATGACGAATAATTGTAAGCCCTGTATCTTCCTTAAAACTCAACGACTGGCACCCAAATTTCATTTGATCACTAGATATGCATTCCTAAAGCATTGCAAATAATAAAAACAGAAAGAGAGAATTTGACGAAAATCGTGACCATGCCCCTTTAATTTAATTTAATTTTAATTGTAATATCAACGAAAACTTTAATTAAAACATTCAAGCTACAAATAATTAGACTTGGCCTAGTTATATTCTGAATACTGCAGGATATCAGTATAATTCTACATTAGGATGTAAACCAGGCTTGGGGTAATGCTAAATGTAATGGTAATGCATTGCAATGCGTTACATGTTTTCAAAGTAATGCCAGTAATGTGTAATGCCATAAATTTAGCATTACATGTAATGCTAATGTAATGCATTACTTTCCAAATTCTAGTGTAATGCTGGCATTACATGGCATTACTTTGCATTACTATGCTTTTCTCTGCAGGTTCATTTTTAAAATTGTGATGAATTGAATAATTGAAATTGTATTTGATTAAAAATTGTTTTTAAAGAAGAAAAAGTTATTCTTGAGATAAAGATATTTTGGTTGTATGATTAAAAAAAATTAAGAATCAATTTAGATTTTCAAACCAACAGGATGCAGTTAAAAGATGAAACCTTTGAAACTTCACTGATCGTTAAGTGCAACAGCAATCTTGTTCAAGTCATTTAATTTGAACCTGATAGTGAACATGAACCTTTAAAACTGTTTAAGCGTGTTTTATATATGAAACATTTGCAAAAAACATTTTGATCAGCTTTAAAATTACTTTTTTTTAAAACTTATTGTCGACTTTTCACAAAGTAGTGGTAATGCTAATGCATTACTTTACTCATGTAATGGTAATGTAATGCATTACTTCAAAAAAATTAAGGAATGGTAATGGTAATTCAATGCCCAAATTCATGAAGTAATGGTAATGTAATGCATTACTTAACAATGTAATTCGCCCCAAGCCTGATGTAAACTATTGTTTTTCGAAAATAATTTAATTTCTTTCCATTAACTCCTGGTTTGCATAGTGAAAATTTATTTAATAAGGTACATGTATTACAATCAACTAAGTTACGAAAAGGGTATCATCGACATACCATTTAGCGTACGATGTAAATATTTTAGGAGATCAAAAACAAACATTGGCCTTTACTAACTGTTAAATTATTCACATTGGGTTGTTTATGGAATGTAATATGTTTTACTGTGCTACCGCTGTGGCGAGCGCAGCATGAATTACACATAACTTGCATCATTGTCAACTTAGTGTTATTTATTTAGTTTAGTGTTATTTATCAACAAACGTCCAAGAATGTTTGAGAGAGAGAGAGAGAGAGAGAGAGAGAGAGAGAGAGAGAGAGAGAGAGAATGAGAGAGAGAGAGAGAGATTGAGATATTATTATATAATATTTCTAAGTTAGAAAAATTATTTTTCCAGTATTTACTATTTTTATACCTTACTTTTTTTTCCTGGTTCATATTTTTAAAGATAAAATTTGTTTATTTTTTAATTCTAATTACATGCGTTATCCGTGCCCTCGGTCCCTGTTTGTAAATGTGTAATTTCCCATTTTCAAAAATGGTTTGACTTTATGCAAAATCTGCATAAACTTTTGAATTGTATATTTTTCCTCTTTATTCTTTTTATTCTGTTCAAAATATTCTCCCTACGCATACTTACTGTACATGCAAGCAAAATTAACTTAAAATTGGATAGATATGACAGTAAAGTATGGCTCTTGCTAGTATATATATATAATCTCTCTATCAAAAAATATTGTAAAACAAATCATGTGTCAATGAAGCAGGTATCGCAGTCTATACTGAAATAGCTAGTACACGCATTACAGATGTTTGATCCATCTCTAAATTCATCGCGGTAAATATAGCGCGAGATAACTGGGACGTCAAACGTTAAAATCAATAATAATTTGTTTACGTATGTAAAAATATCTGTTAGGTCTCACCAAAGCTTATGCAGTACTCAAAACGTGTCTTCAAACCTCAAGGCACCGTAAATGACGATTTAAATGTCAGCCATTTTTGGCAAAGCACCAAGGGTGAAAACATTAAAGAGCATTATGGGACGTAGACAAAAAAAATTCTTGATAAATCTGTAGGTTTAGATCCTTCTTTTTCCCGCGCACATTAGAGATCGCTTCGCTCGCTATTAACTTGGAGAAATAAAGTGTGAATTTAGCATCCACAAAAATGGAATTACCAATATGTAGAATCAGATGAAAAATATTCATTTCTCAAGTATTCTTAATATGTTTTGCATTCACAACAAATTGTATGATTTATTTACTGTGACCTTTTTCAGAATGAACATAACAGTTATTTTAAAAGTACTTCTTAATAAAACATCTTAAAAACACAACAAATTCAAGAATAAAAACACAAACAGACGATATTCGAAGTTATATCTTTTATGTATTCTCTCAAACTCTTTCAGATATCCATCTATTCTTTTTCTACATTAAATTCCTGGAATTAAAAAAAATAAGATTATATATAATATCGACATGAGATAATATTATGCCGTGGAATATTGTGCATTTAAAGTTTGATAGCCAGTAGTAAAAGGTGGGGTCATTGATCCTTGTAGGGCCATTTAACGTAAACAATAAAATGCTTTCTTTGGTGATTCATGCGGGACATGGAGGTGGCGACGTTGCAGAAAAAAATATACATTAATTTTTTCTGCAATGATAATTGATTGTAAAAAGTAAGTAAAATTCACAAAATTACTGTTACTGTACATCAGTGCGTTAGCTGAAAGAAACAGCCAAATCGTCCCATATTGGCATTTGAGTCTTTCGTTCGGTCCGTGATTTTGGGTCGTTGTAGGTTTCAACCAATTAATAAACGGGGTGTATAGATTTCAGCCCTGTCAGTTTCTATGAATTAACTATAAGTTTCCGTAAGAAATAGAGGGAATCATACTCGGTAGATGTAAGTATAGCATAATAAAACATTTAACAAAGGTACATTCTACCCTTGCTTGCTGCATCCATGTTTTAATAATGATTAATGAGCCATGAGAGTCTTTCCTTGATTTAAAGAGCTTCAAACCATAAAATTCTGGGTAAAAACATTGAGTTTGAAGACCAACATAGTTGTTGCTGAAGTTGTTGAAGAAAATTTACTTATCTGTTTTACTGCTTCATGTACCCGGAAATGGCCTACTTAATCTTGTCTACCATATTATTGGGATTTTGTTACCGCAGTAAGTATCAGCATTTTATTTCTAATTTTTGGTTTTTTTTAGATTTGATTTAGTTTTATCAATTTCAAAGCATGTCATTATGAATTTTGAAATTATATATGTCTCAGATTTTGGTCAGATTGTAGGTTTTTTTCTTATTTTTCCAGAATTAACATCCGCATAAATTCTGTTCAGATTTATTTGTTAATAAAAACGCATTAAAGGCACTCTAAATGCATGGAATTACTTTAAAAAGAATCGGTTTATAAAAGACAACATTTTATCCGAAAAAAGTATATTAATCCGTATATTTTGTGAAATTTAACTTGTAGTAGGGATTTTATTTGAACCAAATGTATGTTATAAAAATGATGGTTGACACGATCGTGTACATGTAAGGTCAACTAAAAGGTACTAAACGGAAAATAGAGAGGAACGGTATCAACAATTTAACGAGGCCAGGTCTAATTTGTTCTGCCCTAGATTTTTTAATGAAATTTTTTACATGAATTTCTACTGATATAATTATTATTTTAAGATAAAAAAAAAATAAGATATTTACCACACCGTTTCTTTAAGGGGTCATCTGAATTAAGCTATATTTAGGCGGGTTAAGAAAACGTGACAGAGTGTTAGACTTGCTGGACCCTCTTCACGTTTTCGACCCGAGCCCAAATATAGCTTATTCTTCGAACAATTATGTTTATTCCACAATATTATATCAATTTTACGCATCAAACGAACTATTTTCAACAAAATTCGCTAAATATCTGCAGTTGAAACTATCACGCCATGGCGTCAACCAAGCAAAAAGATGACGCCACAATACAAATGAAACGCTGCGCAAAAGCGTGCGTACTCGATCTGTACTCGGCCTCGTTAAACAGGTCTGTATTATTACACAAAATTTCCTGTACACCAATATATACCTTAAATGCAAATATTGGCTAGGCAATGAAAAATGGAACTCTGATACTATCGCTGGAACAACCCTAGTCAACTTTTTAAAATCACATCCTCTGGTGACTTTTTATAACTGCTTTAACATAAACAACAAATAACTAAACACTATAACGTGGCCGTGAGTACTGTTCTCATCATGTTCAATTAAACGGTAATTCATTTGTCAAAAAAGAACAATCGAAATCGATCTGAAAGAAAAAATCAAAGAATTTTTCACTGACCATTTACACTTATTCACTTAGAGAAATTGACAAGAACGAAAAAACGTATTTCTTAGGCAGACTTTTAATGAAAAAAACTTGACATGGGAAAACCTGACATCTTTTTTCCTTTTAGAAAATCTTGAAACACATCTCAAAATTATTAACTTTGTCATCCGGGTAATTCAATGTTGTTTTAAACGCACAGTATTCATTGTCTTTTTACTTTCTGCATGGTTATTTAACAATGGGGGCGTTCAAAAAGAAATGAGGGGGTTTACAAATATCAACGTGCTACATAAAAATAACAGTAACAATGTATACGATAGAAATATTTAAAATATATTTCAAAAATGTTCAAATTTCAAAGCTAACTTATTTCCAACAAATTTTCATGGTTTCAAATGAGAGAATAACTTTTGAGACCCCCTACAAACGCGAAAAATAAGGATGTTAAATGTCTGGGTTTTCTAAAAATAACTTATAGCAGTAGAGTTCACATGAGGGATTCCATTAAAACTCTAAGCTTTGTTTAGTGTTGAATGTTGCTCGATATCAATATTTACATGTATATTTTACCCTCATATGTAAAAATCAATATTTACATCTACATGTATCGTTTGTAAATGGAATTTTCCAGCAAAACTGCTAGGGCTTCCGATTAAAAAAATTCTTCATACAAACTGAAATCAATGTTCAAATATCGTTTTCTTCTTGCTGGTATGCATTTATGAAAAGCTAAAAAAAAAAATAATAATGATTGATATCCATACTTTGGCATATTATTTTGACGCATTAAATATGTTGTTTTATTTGCAAAGAACTATATATGGTATAAGCCAAATTTGGCCCCCATAATTCGCTAAATTTAAATTGATTCAGGTACATTAATTTGTTGTGTTATTTTATAAAAGAGTTGAAATAAAATATGTTTTTCACCTATTTTTTTTATTTATATGCACTCACTGGTAGTATATGACCTCAGAAGTGACGCTTTTTTTATAATTCAATCAAAATCAGTCACTGACATTTTTCTTATCTCTTTTCGAATCGGAAATATATAGAGCGACTCTTTGAACAAGAACGAACTTTTTGTTACTTATAAGTACTGGAGAGATACATCTTTGGTGAAAATATTTTGTTTGTTCAAGCAGTCGCTCAATGTTTCCTTAAAGAAAAACTGCTTCAAAACAAGCTGTTTCATGGTAAAAATGCGAAAATGGCGGGAAAAGGTAAACTTTATGATGTCATATTTTTAAATTGTGGGCACCTAAATCAAAATGAAAATTATGAAAAAATTGTTCAAATAAATCAAAAAATTACTGTAAAATGACAATGTTCATTTAAGGGGGCCATTTTAGGCTCAAACCATATATTTTGAACGAAATTTAATTATATTGTACATGTACTAATTCTTTAAGTTAGATTAAAAGCATTTCTATTTCTAAGATAGTAAGGGTTATTTCCTTTGAGAGCTCGATGGTCGTGGCCATTTTTAGACTTTATTGATCGCCTTTAGAAGGAGAGCTCTAAATCAAATTGTATGAAAATACCCTTTAAAATTAAAATAAACGGATTTTTCATTTGTTAATAATAGTTAAAAGGTAAATACATCGTATTATAAAATGTTAGGTAGATCTGATGGTTAACTTGTTGACCACCAAGTCTCCTTAATTCTTGGTTTGTGCGGTAAAAATGGATTAAAAGTGATGTTTTATAATTGAATGAATTTGAGACGCACGACGGGGTCATGGCAATATATCATTCAGCGATATAATTCAAACCTTTTAAGGGTTCAAAGTCAGACATTGGGATTATATACATTGTACATACAAGCGTTAAATGTATTCGTTTAGGGTTTGTTCTATGCTTGCTGTGTCAGTAGTGACAAATTAAGCAAATAAGGAAATTTATACATAGCGGAGATCAGATAAAAAAGGATGTTTTTTGTTTGTCAGATATTTTCGCTCAAGTGACTGGATTCTACTATGAAAAAATTAGCTCATACAGGAATATCTTACCTAGTTCAGATCTTAATGTCGCAGAAGGACAGTTCTCCCGCATTGAGTGCGCAATGTTGTGTGTACATCAGAAGTTTTGTCAAACCATCTTCTACAAACCATTGGAGATGACATGTTCTCTTTACAAATACCCATTGACGGAGTTTACAGAAACCTTTTCTGAATCGGGGATTGAAGTTTATAAAATGGAAGGCATGTATCTTATTTGAAGCTGTTAAAAGAGTTTCTTATGTACATCTAATTTTCCTTGTCATAGTTAATTGTTCTTTAACAATTAAACATTTACTTTACAAATGTAGAACTTTGGCACATATCTGCATTGAAATACAGCAATACTATAAAGTTTGAAAAAAATAATTTATATCTTGTGCGAAGATCAAAAAAAGGGAGGGGAGGGAGTATTAAGAATGATTTTGTTTGTTGGGGGGAGGGGGGAGTTCGAGGTCTGTTTTTGGTAAATTTACACTGTGGAATTAAAAAGTTTGAATTATTCATGGTCAGATGATGTCTGGGGTCCCCTTATTCCGTCTTTTGATATTTGTGTATGCATCAAACATTACTTTCACTGATCCTGATCAATTTGGCCAATTTTGATATCGCAAAATTAATATTAAATGTATATTAGCTTAAAGAATGTGTCAGCTTGTCATCAGATTTCCAATTAGGTTATCTCTTTTCAAGGATGTTCTCGTCCTGGATTTGATGTCATTAGAGAGATAGACATGTGTGTTCAGATTTACCATACAACAAATGTCTCTTATACGTACGTCATGGAGGTGTGCAGACAAGAGGGTGCAGAACTGATATCACTAGATACTGGCCTTAAGATGAATACCCTTTCCTCCTACTTGCTTCTTCAATGTATGCATTACACAATACTGTACATTCACTCAATAAATTTCTTAATTTTTTAAACTTTAATTTGTTAAATAGCAAACGTATTCTTTTCTTTTGTCCAGTCGGAGAAGCAGTGGCTGTCTCTGTTGGACTCGACAATTCTTCGGGCTGGAAATGGGTCAATGGTAGGCCACTGGCTATTGGTCATCTGAATGTTACTAACAGGATCAACAATCATGATGGGTACAAAGATCCTTGTGACAGCAACTATTGTGGATTTTTTTCTGTTGGTATTTCTAAAGATTTAAAGATATATGATAACTGTTGCAATAACATTCAGCCCTACTTTGTGTGTTCCATACCTTTTAAGCACTGAGAACATTATTGCTGTTGTATTGCTTTGAATCATCGTCGATATCTTCTGTAGGACTTGCAGGACCTGCATTCAAGTTCTATATTTATCTTTATAGAAAATGCAGCATTGTGTGTAATGTTTTAAAACGATTTACGGGGGCATGGTCACGATTTTGATAAAAAAATATTTATCTGATTTTAATGTTTGAAATGCTTTTTTAAGGTATTTTTATTGGGTTATTGTTATAAATGTTATTTGTTGAGTTATAAGCGAGTTACAGATATTGGAGTCCATTGCTATGTAAACAACGCGTTTGTTTACATTTTGAATGTTGAAATGAAAATTCCAGTTTAAGACATAAAACGAATGTGTTAAACATAAGGAACTGTTAATTTATGCTTAAAATGAATAAAAAGAGAGACAAATTAGCTTGAAAAAGATTTTTTACTGGTGTATTGAACATAATTATGTAAACAAAAACAGGACACGAACCTTGTTTACACGACAAAGAATTCTAAGCCCTGTATCTTGCTAATTACTCTACGAATGACTCTCAAATTTCATTTGATCATTAGAAATGCATTCCTAAAGCATTGTAAATAATAAAAATTAAAAAAATAGAATTTGACAAAAAATCGTGACCGTGCCCCTTTAACTTTTGGTTCTATATGGTGGTTTCTTAGATGAAAATAATTGATCATTTTTTTCATAGTTACATTTTTGCATGACTTCAATAAACACTAACTAATTAGCAAGGTATTATTTAAACTTTTAAAAACTATTAAGTTTAAGTTGTAAATTAAATATTTATTACCAAACTTAATGAGTCTCCAATAATATTCTGCTCGTAATGTTTCATTCTCTCTACTTTCCGATATATTTGCACCAAGATGATTTAAAAGCCTGATCGTGATAAAGTTTTATAGAGGCAATTAATATCGGTCCCAATAGATTACACTGCATATAATGTCTGCCGTTATGATAATTAATACTATTGGTGTTATGTCATCTTCTTGATGAAATTAATTTGGTCAACATACTTGTAAACACTGATCCATTTTTAAAAAAAAAAAGAAATGACGCCATTAATAATAATTGTCCTTTAAAAAAAATGAGGCATTGTCTCCTTGTTTGATAAACCCTCGGCTTTCAATTTGCTATTGAAGTCTTAGATTCAGAAATTCATTTGTTTGGCAAAATGCCAAACGTATGTTAATTCTACGTTTAAAGTAACCTTTGTGCGTAGGTTTAGAAGAAATTGTGTTTAAAACCCCCTTCTTTAATTTGATATTTTATTCAAAACTATACCAAGTTCGATTTTACAAAAATACTGCAGTCTGTAGAAAATCGAAATGTTTAGAGCACATTACGGACTATAAATCGGATACTTAATGGAATTGGCAGGAAAGATCATTATTAAAAAGGTTGCCATCATATAGCGTGAATACTCATGGTTCTTGTAATAATGTAAATGAATAAAAATCATTTGTTTTAAAATCCTGTTTGTTATCATTTTAATGCCCTCGCTCGAAGATTTGGTATTTTAAACTGACGTTAAACGTATAATTAACTTTGGGCGGCCCAGGATAAATTAGACAAGCGGGCTATAAATCAAAAAACACATTATGACTTATGACTCTCAACGTGTCGGTATGGAAACAGAAAGTTACAGATATGACCATAAGTGAGTCATCAAAATGGCGCCGTGATAAGGCACCGGTGCAGGATTACCTGAGTTCTAAGTAAAATATCTCAAAAAGTAACAAAGTAACTTACCTCGAATTTAATATCTAGATGCATGACCTTTTGATCTACTGACTTGTCGCACACGTTTTGGAATGGATGCAAATAATCGATGAATGTAGTGCCGTGGAAATGAACTCCGGGAATTTATATTACCCTCAACTTGTGTAGATGTTCCGATCCTATTATGGGAAATACAACCCTAAAACATGGCAGATAACTTAAGGTTGCCTCGTATCCCCAGGCACTCTGGTCGCCAGAGCTCTCCTCCAAACATATACTCGTTTATTTTGGTCTACCATAACTTTTGTTTCGTCACTAAAAATTACTTATTTCCAGTGTCTTTCCAAAGTCCATCCAAGTTACGATCTATTTATAACAATTAAATAACAATTTATCCGACGACTTATTTTCTCTTTCCGAATTGTTAACGTTTTGCGAATTTTCTTCCTTGTTTTGCCAGAAACACGTAATCTTCTATTAAAGTCTGTCCCAAGATATTTATAGACACATTTGGACGATTTTTAATAAAAATACACACACCTGTGAAAGAAGTGCAATTACAATAGTTGAATCGGATAATTTCAAAGATAATTTAATTGACACATTTATATCATCTTTCACTGGATAAAAAACAGATTTCTTACGGAGATTAAATAATGGGGAATGTCTACATCCTTTCTCCATTCGGAATACACACGGAATACATCGCAACGTTATCTCAACGTTATCATCCGGGCTTGCTGCAATACAAAATCCCCGTAGACATCACATTTTTTAGCATTGTATTGAAACCTGATAAGCTAACAGGGGCGTTTCGACTGAGAAATTTTTGAAACTTTTCATGCTTTTCAATGAACATCCTTTGAACCCAGAGGTATTTATAAATATCGAGCAATTAAACGAAATCCGAATTCAGGATATCTTGGGACAGACTATAACAGTTATGCTAGAAACAGAAGATTGTAATATATTGTTTGCTTCTTTCGTTATTTTTGCTTAAATCTGCCGTCTGTCCGTTTTAACACAACGTAAACTTTTCCTATCCCTTTCATCCATTTTTCGAGGCCTTCCGCTTCGAGGTAAATGAACTATATATAGGACATGAGTTCAATTTTGCCCCCATTATTCGCCAATTTTTAAAGTGTCTCTGGTACAATAAAATGTTATATTTTAGAAGAGTTGATGTAAAATACATTTTTTACCTATTTATTTGATTTATTTGCACTCACTGGGAGTTTAGAAGTCAGGAGTAACGCTATTTCATAATTCAATCAAAATCAGCCAAATATTGGACATTTTTCTTATCTTTTTGTGAATGGGAAATATAGAGCGCATGCTTGACCAAGAAAAACCTTTTTCGTCACTTATTAGCCTTGGCTAGATACATCTCTGATCAAAATATTTTGTTTGTTCAAGCATGCGCTCTATGTTATCTGTAAGAAAAACTGCTTGAAAACAAGCTGTTTTATGCTAAAAATGTATAAATGGCGGTACAAGGTTGTCTTTACGGTGTCATATATTTAAATTGTGGGCAGTTGAATCAAAATAAACATTATAAAAAAAACATCACATTTATATCTGTACAAAGAAAACAAGAATTACAATATAATAATGATGTTCATTTCAGGCCCTTATCATATATAGTCCTTTACGAAGAAACTTACTTACACACAGTTGACTTACTCCAATAATGTCAGCAATTTTATATTGACTGAATCGGTTGACATTTCCTTTCGTTTTTCGGCCATGTTTTAGCAGACGATGTTTACAGTTTAGAAAGGTCAGGGACATATGACGTCATGTATAAATATAGATTATCCTCTATTAAAAGGCTATGATTTAAATTCATTTTTTTTCTCTCTGGCTACAACATAAAGACCAAAACTTAAAAAAGAGGCCCATGGGCCACATAGCTCACCTCAGAAACAATAGATATGATAAAATCAGCTTTACAGAGTCATAATTTAAAATATATGGACAATGTAGCAAATGTAGATCCTGTAAAAATTAAAGTTAAGAAGTTAAAGTTAAAATTAAATTAAGTGGCCCCACCCTACTCCTCAAGATTTTGATTTAAAAGAATTCAAATCTACATTATCTGAGGTTGCTTTCAGTACAGTTTTCAGGTATGCTTTTCTAGGCAAGTGGTTTTTTTTAGAAAAAAATAAATGTTTTATTCTTACATATGTATATTCGTATGTAAATTTTTGCCCTCCTCCAATGTTGTGACATTTTCATAAATCTGTATCTAAACTACATAAGGATGCTCCCACACAAGTATCAGCTTTCCTGGCTGATAATTTCTGAGAAGAGGGGGTCATGATTTTCACAACTTTAAATCAACACTTCATGAGGAAACTTCCTCACAAGTTTCAGGTTTTCTGGCTGATAGGTTTCTGAGAAGAAGATTTTTAAATATTCACTCTATGTATTCTATGTAAACATTTGACATCCCCCCCCAATCGTGGCCCCACCTTACCCCCGGGGACCATGATTTGAACAAACTGGAATCTACACTATCTGAGGAAGCTTCCACAGCCAAATGGTTTCTGATAAGATGAAAAATATCAACAAATTTTCAACGAATCTTAATTGTCTCCCCTTAAAAGAGAGCATGGCCCTTCATTTTAACAAACCCAGTGATGCTTTGTTCCAAGTTTGGTTGATGCTTAGTGGTTCTGGAGAATAAGTCGAAAATATAAAAAGTTTACAGACGGACGGACAGACATACGGACGCCGGACAAAAAGGGATAAGAAAAGCTCACTTGAGCTTTCATATTGTTTTAAGCAGAGTATTACCAAATGCTTGCTAATGTCTACATGAATTTTAAATTCAAAACTTATCGATCTATATACAGATTAAGCGGAAAAATATGAATACCGAGCAGAGCAAGATACCGGTACATAAAATCTAGGTTGTTTTTTTTTTTTAGCAAGAAGCATACTTACAAACAATACACAGTGTATTCTTATTTACGCTTTATTAATCATAGAAACCATGCAGCATTTCTTCATTACATCTTTCTCGGGTCTAAAAATTAACGAAGAAACATTGTACGACAGTCATCCATTAGGCTAGCCTTGGGTTTATTCTTTAGAAGTCATCGATTTCGAGACTCATACTATTACCAACCAAAACGTAAGGTATTTGTGGGGACTCAAAGTTGAGAAGTGACGTTGTTTAAATCCAAGTGTGTAATGACAAGCACTTGATCTTCTATAACTAAAACATTTAAGAATACACGTAACATATCCAGAAACACTTACACGTGCAGCAATGTTATATTCCAATAGAAACACGTTGCACGTGAGGATAATTATATATAAATTAGATACTAGTATCTGGATCCGTGCATATGGATTGCGTAATGTATCGACGACGTGGATCGAAGATTTCATTCTAACCAATCATGGACATTTCTGGTGATGATCATTTCCATTAGAGAAATATAGATTAACATGGTGATTTCGCATTTTATTCAACAACTTTCAGTACTAGCATCTGGAATGGTAAATTCTGTAAGTGGTAAACTTTGGCAGTTTTTCTACGAACGTTATAACCAAATGTAAAACATGTATATTCGAATATTTCAGTTAAGTTAACATGTCAAATACCCGACAATATCAAAAAACACAAAGTCATTAGAATCACTTGCGGGCATCAATGCTGGCAACCTCACAGAACAAGGAGGCGAGCAACGTGATGACCCATGACGTGACGCCGGAATCTACTTGTGCTACATTAGTTTCGAATGATGGTCTGGTCTTTTCAGGAAAGGCTGAATGACTCCAGTGTGGACTAAGGTGTGATATACGCCGAAACAGTTCCTGGAGTCCCGGACACACAAAGGCATCTGACAATGCGAGCAGTGAGACTCCGTTAAGACGTCCCAGCCGCTCTTGGTTCGGTTCTTGCGGAGTTTGCAAAAGATGCATCGTTTTTTCTTCTTGTCGATGTTTGGTTCCACCCTGTGAATATCAGCGTCGTAGTTTGGGAAGCCAGGGGACATCTGAATGTCCATTACGTCTATCAATTTGCGACCTGTAATGAATAAAATTTCACCTTTTTATCAATCGAGAGCCAATTTTAACAAATGACTGACTAACCTGTCAAATGCGGAGTTACGGCACTAGTTTTAAGACCTTGCAATGAAGTTTTCAATGAATATGGTTCTTGCCAATGTATTTTCTATTGTATATACACATTGTATATTGTGTTTCAACAAATCTATAACTCGTAGGGTGTAGCATGCACACGAAACTCAGTACAAGCCGACATTAACTCTTTACAGGAAGATTTTTTAAAGTGCTTCAAATATCATTTTGTATCTTTTTAGAAGTGCATATACATCAAACCATCACGTTTAAAAACAGCAATTAAAATAAGTTCAGAAATAAATCACATTGACAAAAAATTCACTCTATAAGATCTTTATTGTCCGATATAATATGAAAAGAAAACAAATCTAGATATGTTGTATACAACAAAGTATAAAAATATGCAAAAATTTAACAATCCATATAATGTTTGGCAAAAACATAACATACAAAATTGCTGACCTGTAGAATAAAATGCCTTATTGAGGTTCTTCAGTGCTTTTGACCTGAGGGTATTGTATTAACTGATATGAAACACTTATACGTAATGCATAATTCATGGCTGAAAACCGACCAAAAAGAATTAAAAACAATTTGCTGAGGGAACTTGTAACAAGAAAATGTTTGGTTATTTCAGTAACACATGAGGCTCAAGAATATACAGTTCATATCAGTATTCCATATTACAATAAAAACACATGTACCTTATTTTAACAAGTATTCAATTAAGAATATAAAATGGTGCTGGTGTAACTTTGTATTCCAAAAATCATTAAATAAAATAGCATCAAATGCGAAATATTTATAATAACAAAAAATGGTGTTGAAATTTACATTCACATAACAATTCTATCAATTCTTAAAGTCAACAAAAACACTCCCTGAAAACAACAAATTCCTGAAATAATCTAACGACGCCTCGAACACTCTAAAAAGCAATTTAATGACGTCATATGGGACAGGTTCAAGAGCATGTCACCGGTTTCGAAATTAAGATTATACAAGTCTAATAGACTTAATATCTTTAATACTGCCATTCTGTTTCTTTTAATCGTAAATAATATAATATTGTGCGTCTGAGGTCCAACGAAAGTTATACATCAACATTATAAAATAACGACTAATACAAAAATGAAAATTATCGGTAGCATTAGTCCATAAAAAGCGAGGGCAACATGATGAGGTTAACATTTCCTTTGTAATAAAAATCTGTGAATAACTGCTAAAAAGTATAAATAATCCAAAGTATAAACAATATCTAGAATCCTTATATATCTACACACTCGGGTAAAGATTCCACAAATACGTGATGTAAAAATCAAAAAATAAGAGGTGACCGGAATATATTCATGATTTTAACAAAAGACAAAGCAGTATATTTCTATCATCCTACATAGGCAACAAACACGTGAGAATTCTTCTAGAAAGGTAAGTTTACAGACGGGATTCTAAAAATGCATAAATCCTGCAGTAGATAAACATATGAATGTAAATGAATCAGTGATATATGATGCACCAAACTTATCAACATACAAAAATTTGCCGTTCGGGTAGCCAACATTTCCCATAGGATAATCAATCAAACCGGGTCTAAACAGCAGAATGAGTAAAATAGAAAGTTTAAAAATGTTTACAGCATATACAACAAATTAACCATTGGTTTCCTTTTTCACTTCCACTTGACCTGTGTCACGTGATCTACGTCGTCCTGGATTTTCAACATTCGTCATACCCAGAAAGTATTTATGATAAAGCACAAAGCAGTTTCGGTCATTTACACACAGGGGAACGTCACACTGAAGACATCGGTAAAACGTGTTCACCCGCCATCCGGACCGGGTTCGGTTCTTCAGCCTCCCGCAGTAGAGACACGGGGTGTACTTCCGGTCTTTGTTGTAGATCGGCACGTGTTTCTGTTGGGAGGACCTTATGGTCAGGTCCAGTCCTTTGAGGACCTCTGAGGACGAGTCTGCACTCTCTATGTCCTCCACAGGGTCAGAAGAAGCCGATACTTTAGGTCTGTTGCGCATCATGTCAAAGTACATTGCCTTTGTTTCTGTACCAACAAAAACACTAAGTGAATATTTTTAATAGACATGAATATGTACGAAACATAAATAAGTATGATACTAGGTACAACGTTTGCTTTATCAAATATTCCTAAAATATATGTTTACTTACGGAGTTCGTGTAATTTATCGATGTACTCGGAAAGTTTACTTCTGCCACCCGACGGGTCTCCTGAGGGCGAAGGTCGGTCATCTGTCGTGTTTGCTGAAAGTATAAAATCTTCACTGAATGACCAGGCACCCGACGTTTTGTGAGATACATTGCCGTGATATATTTACAGTGGTCAGTAAGGATGAACAGGGTCAGTCATGCTCTGATCACAATAGCCTACACCCGTGACAATTCTCTGCAGAACTGCACATGCAAAACTGACACATAAGTAACTTTGCCAAAACTTTATTCAATATACTAAGGTACAAGCTTGTATACAACAAATATTACCACAACAAGTTTAAAAAAAAAAATAAAACTGTTCACTTATTCAAAGAAAGCATAATAAAAAAAAATGCAAAAACATGTATAGAAAAATGTTGGATTTTCTTAGTTAAAAAGTGAATATTAATAACAATGAATAACATACATCAATTAACTATAGAACATTGTATATGATGAAATTATTCTAACAAACCTCTAGTTATATGGGAGTATGAAGTATTTGCTAACTGTTTGTAAAAAAAAATAAATTGCAAAGAATTGAACAGTGATGTTTCCGAAAAAAGAAAATCGCGACACCCATCCATAATCACATAAAAGTGCCACAACTCCGTAAACATGGAAAAAAGCGACACAACTCCGTATTCAATGAGAATGGCGACAGAAATATGTCGCTTAACAGCGCATGACAAAAGGCGGTAATGAAATGTACACGTGT
Organism: Magallana angulata; assembly: GCF_025612915.1. Taxonomy (NCBI): domain Eukaryota; kingdom Metazoa; phylum Mollusca; class Bivalvia; order Ostreida; family Ostreidae; genus Magallana; species Magallana angulata. The sequence continues at coordinate 44,387,698 of NC_069111.1, forward strand.
GGGAATGTCATGAAGGGAAGGAGGAAGGGTGGGTGTAAAAGGTACCACTACAAAGGACAGTAAATCGCCACTAAAAATATACGTATCTCCTGTATAGATATAAATATCTCTGTGTATACAGATACAGGTCTATTAGTATTAAATTCATAAAAATAGGTACATTAGCTGTTTTACAACATGTACGTTTTACAACATGTACATTAAAGGATACAAGTAGTCTTTTTTCTTAGTCATTTCATAAATTCAAAGTCTCAAGTCATACGTATAATGGTATTCGGTATAACGACAATTTTATCTACACACTGGTGCGGCTGCATAATTCAGATTGCGTAACGACCTCATGGTCACTTAAGAAGGCGGGTTTTTGGTATACTTTTGAAACATCTTCTGAGAGCCTAACATACTCACACGACCAGTTGGCAACGCCTTAATCTGGCCAGAAAACAACAACCTGTGGTAAATCTTAAAACAGTTCCTCTCCCCGGTACACAGAGGAACCAAACACCGGGCACAGCAAAAATTGGTCAGAACCACCCATCCCCTTTTGGTTGTAATATTCTGGTGCCGGCAAAGGGCGCACCGTTTCTGTTTTAATTCTGGGTTGTTCTGAGGGAAGTGCAAAGCCGCCTCGGCTATAGAGATTAGCTCTTGTTCGATTATTTGACCTTTAGGCGTTGATGATGTGGGCGCGGTCTCTGTTCTTTGACCACAGGTCGAGTGCCTCGCTTTCTGTTTAGCATTGGCCAGTGCCTCTGAAAGGAGAAATAATCTTGCCGTAGGCTCCTCAAACTGTACGTTTACATACCGTTCTACAGGTGAATGTTGCTATAAAACTAACTCATTGCTATGAACACTGTCCTTACATAAAGTGATTGCGTTATTTCATTTAAACGGAAAACAGATTTGCATCGGTATAAATAAGAACCACGACTTTCCGGATAACATTTTATTGTGCGCAAACAAGTTACATGTACATTTAAATAAAACATCAGCATGACACGATTTTCAGGTTAAAAAACACAAATAAAAAGAAACACACAACACTAACTAGCATGTCCGTTACTTTTGGGCATCAACAGATAAATTCCCGTGTGAGAAAGAGTGATATAACGCAAAACAATTGCGCACTCCAGTACACAGTGGAACAAGACAGCGAGAACATCGGTTCTGTGTTAAAACTTCCCAACCACTGCGCGTGCGCACTCTCCTTAACTGACAAAGCAAACACCGCTTTTGCTTTTTGCCTTCCGTTGGTACAATTCTGTGGAGGTTTTCATCGCTATCGTTCTTTGCCAACCCAGAGATTTTCTGTTCACGCCCTGTAAACAGAAAAGCTTTGGATAAATGATACTTGCAGCACTTCTGGTATATTTATAATCCTCATTCACACGAATAAAAAACTTGGATTTCTAGTGTCATGTCCCCTTATTGTATCGTATTACTACACTTCAGTTATCTACACCAAACTAATTATTTGTCGCTGGTCTAATCGATAGTTTACAAAGATCGGTAAAAGGGAATCAAACCGAAGCAAATCACTTGGGAAACTGAAAGTACGAGAAATGTTTCTTCCGGAGTGCCGGAGCTCTTCCTTCTGAGAGAAGAATATGGTATACCACAAAGCATTCTTTACAGAGGTTTATGTCACACTGTTTACACTGTAGTCGCGTTATCACGTCCCAGCCCGACTTCGTTTTAACGTTCTGATGTTGGCAAAGAGCGCACCTATTCTGCTTCCGACCTTCCACAGAAACGCACTTATGATCTGCATATTGTGGGGGCAGCATTTTATCTCGAACCCGGGGCCCTAAAAGCAGAAAATTGTTTCAAAAGTGAACGTCGGATATACAGATCTACCCTGTTTAAAAAGTTATTCAAAGTATTAAACGTCAATACACTCTCTGGCGCGCAATGGACAAGTGGGAGTTTTCATGTACGCGTATTTTGCATTCGGATACTAGTATAAACTTCACAAAACCGAACTAATGACTATAGATTAAAACTTCATTAAGAAGACAATACACCGCAAACTATGAGTAACCAACCCAGACTTCACACAGAAACACCACTAACAACTACTTGAAAATATCTGTGTCAAACACGGGTGCCTGGTCCAAGGATTGTCTTCTCTTAGCGTAATGTTCGTGGAACACTCTATAACAGTCCCTCTTACTCTTACAGAGCGGCACGTCACATATACTACACTTTTGTCTGGTATACACGCGTAACCCTGACTTTGTCTTTACGTCATTCAATGCACAGATTACACAAGCCTGCAGTTTACATCCCTCTGTGGGGACCAATATGTGGGTATGATTGTAATTCTCATGGTACACTCTCGCAGGGGGAAGAAAGTTTTGCATTGTTCGACCATGTTCTAACGTTTCTGAAAGACAAAATATCCAAATTTAGCTATCTGTGTACGAGAGTTTTTTTTATTAATTTTTTTATTCGTTAATAAAAATAACCAAGTGGAACAAAACATGCAGAAATCACAGGAAACTATTGCAAGGTAAGGACATATGACAAAGAATCGTAGGAAGTACCAGGAACACTAAAACATTGTATCAATTCATCGGTATACTAAGTATTCATCAACAAAATCAAGAGACACCGGTTAAAATGTGGTAACTATACGTAATCCCTACACTGTACATAAAACAGCTGACCAAGGCATTTCCATATGAGGAATTTTAATCTAAATTTTTAAAAGCCACAAACTATTTGCTAAAATCGATATAAAACTCTCTTCTGTACATCTTGGATCAGAAGTTACTTTTAACGTTAAATTTATCTCCAAAATTATCCCAGTGGTTTTTTTTTAAATCTTGAAATCGCTATCTTCTTCAAAATAATACAAAATTAATGCAAGTAAATAAAAATAAATCCAGCAGCAAATTGCTACTTGTTTATACAAATGGAATGTTCAATGTACAATTAGGAGTTCTGTCATCAAAAAGTATCACATCGAAAATGTTTTTTTTTTCCATTGAAAACCAGAACTCATTCCCACTCGAAATCACACAATTCAACACTGAACAGTCGTCAACGCTATTATGTTGAAGTCTGTCCTTGGGTAGCCTTAGAAAACAGGGCATTGTGATACCTATTAAAGCAATGTCTGTCGTTGCAGCAAAGGGGTACCTTACACGCAGAGCATCGTTTTCGGGTGTAGCAGTACCAGCCGGAGTGTGTTTTGACTTTCTGACTGGTACACAAGACACAGGGCTTGAGTTTACCGTCTACCTCGGAGATGGCCACGTGATACTGGCCGGTCAAGGGGTCACGGCACTTAGCCACTGCGTTCATAGTGTCATATTGATTGGTAGGGTAGGAGGTCAGAAGGGACTTTTCAAAGGCTGCAAGGGACTGGGCTGGTTGTTGTCGCATCCAGCCTGAAAGACAAGAAAACCCAGATATACAACTCTGACATCACTCCGCAGTGACCTACTACTGTTGTTCTTTTGTTTGTTTGTTGTTTTCTTTTATAAGTTTTTGGCTAACATTAATATCATCAAATGTCTATCTTTGGTCACTCATTATTTCTGTTTCCTTATCTAGCTTTTGAAATCATTTCTTAGTTTTATATCTGGATTGTCTTATCCACCACATGACTGACCCTTTTAAAGTGTGTTTTTCATTGGTGATAAAATCTATCAGTTAAATCTCCACACTTTAAAAAAAATCACACACAAGTTGGAAAGTCTGAAGAAATGTATGGCATCATTGTTTATTACTCTGTACAATCACATGAAACATATTACATTGACATGAGAATATAAACAAATGGAATTCCATTGTTAGGTGGGGTGATAAATATTTTGAACCATCTTTAAAGCTTTCTTTCTTCCTGTGGCTAATTTCTCATTCAATGCTCTAGTGGCCATTTGTGCTGTCAAATTCAAATTCCGCATTCCATACGCTACAAGAAAGAAAAGAAGAATTTTAAAGAGACTGATTAAAATGCATCTTTTTCAACCAAATGCATTTCCAAGTAAATGTATGATAATTTTGATGTTTTGAAAAATTGTAGAATTGAACACCAAGAATTAGGTAGAATTTTTCTGTTTTTCATATCTTACTAAAAGCTTATGTGAATTTCTTTTTGCATCTCTATTTTTTGACTTCCTCTGTTTTATTTCATCTGTAATGAGATATGTTTTACCTTGGCTTTCAATCAAGATGCGCTATGGGCTTTGTGCATTTTCCTACCATGAGCTAGTTTTTCATTGATTGCTTGCTTTGCACCAGACCAGCTTAACTTCAATTGTTTGGAACCAAATACTAAAAATAAATGGTAAAATAGGGTAGTTATAAATTGCATTTTACCTCAAGTTACAGATTTCTGAATTCCTGCAACTTTTCTTCCAGCATAGAGTTTTTCATTGAGGGCCCGCCTGCCCTGAGAACTCTTCAAGCCTAACCGTTTCTCACCAAAGGCTACAATAGTAAACACTCTGTTTAGGTCCTTGGCTCAGACAATGCTTTTCTACATCTTGAGAATATCAGTTACGGTATTTTTTTTTTTTTTTTAGAAAAAATCATACATTTTTTGGAATATGCATGTACATGGATAATATTTACTAGTCATTTATTTTTGCATGGTAAACGGGTCAATATTTACAGGGATTTTATCCTCGAATATAACTGTTAAAAGAGCATGATCTTGTGGATCTATTAATTGAATTACTCATACTATTCGTTTGGTATTTGATGAGCAAGTTATTCATGAGTTTGAAATTTATAACCACAACAATGAAACTGACACCCCCCCCCCCCCAAAAAAAAAATCCCCATTTTTTAAAAGTGAACAGGTAACTTATGTTTGTTTTTCCAAATTAAGTGAGAGCACTGTCAGTTTCACACATTGTTGGTAACACATGGCTGGTACTAACTATGGACACACTCACTGAACTTTTCTCATTCTCATAATTCATACTCCTCTCTGATTGGCTCTTTCATATTTCCGAAACGAAACTTCACACATCAAATGCATTCAACTGTAACAGCATGATATTTTACCATGTTTTCTAAAAAGTTCTTATTTCATAATTTATTGGTGGATTGACCATAAATGTTCTTGAGAATGAGAAAAGTTTATGGAGTTTACTCACAGTCAGTACTCATCTAGAATGTGTAAGATTGGTCATGGGTTTCTATTGATGGCTTACACTATAGAGGTTTAATAACTGTACAAAACTATATGGCCATTAAAGTTATATCTATATCACTTACACAACAAGGCATTGAACACCGGCTCCAGCGGTGTGTTCTTGTAGGCTGAGGTTCCCCCATATTTACACTCCCATGGATTTACAAAACCATTGACTAGTTTTTTCAGTGTAAAGAAGGCTGGCTTGCCCACACACTGACTTAATGTCCGATTCAGCCACACAGACGGAACACACACTTTCTCCTCCTCATCTAATCGTACATAGCCTTCTGGTAATGGCTGTCCAAGTTCAATAAATATCTGTTCAAAAAAAATGTAAACACTCTTATTACTGGCAATCCAAGTCCCTTAAGCTTTTATCTTAATTAATTTAGAAAACTTTTGCAAATGCAACTGTTGGCTATTGCTTTGAATAAAGTTGAAATAAATTTTATATGACACTAATGCTTACATAGTTAACTGGATCTAATGATGGAGACCTTCCCAAGTTGCTTCTATATGTTGCAGGGAGATTAGGTAGACCCCGATACTCTTGTGTAGTCCCTTGTCCTGCTGCAATATCTGTAAAATGTTAAATTATCTTTAAACGCTATTCAAAAGACAAAAATTCTATATCAGAAATAATTGAATATATCTCAATTTTACTTTTTTAGTTCAAATAAAAATATCAATTTTTTTTAACAGTTTAGATTAGTCGCTCTTACATAAATTATTTTTTTGTAATTTGAACACAAGAATCAGTCCATGAGCGACATCCAACGTTACTGGAAACTAGAATAAAAATAGGTTATTACCTTGAAACAATTTGCTGCTGGGTAAATTCCCTGATCTTCCTCTTCTTGTCAAAACAGAATTGTTTCACAGTGACAGTATAGAATGTCGCACATGTACCCATTCCTTGTATGTTTATATCCCACAATCCTCTAGTAGCAGTTTGTTAAAAGTGCGCAATGTTAAACATGAGGAGCCACAGGTCTTTATCTCATTACTTTTGGCAGGCATAAATAAACTAGGTAACAACTTAATTCATGCTCTTGAACTTCATGGTGTAAGTAAATATCTTCTGTTCAGCGAAGCTTTGGCATCATGATACTGTTACACACTCTATTTATTCATAAAGATGCCCTTGTTACTTGTTCAACAGTACTAGTTATGGATATGGAATGAATATTTTTCAGGGTTTTTCTTTGAAAATGATTTGAAATTCTTTTCAGACTGCAATGATGACATTCAAGCAGAATATCTCTTGATTACAATATCACAAGTGATCCACAAACAATACATTGCTACAGCTTGTGCAAAATTTTGCTAAATCACACATTTAGCAACCATACACACTCGATGTTATTTCATAAAAAAATTGCATATTAGCAATTCTTTACTTGTCAAAGTACTGGTATCACAATTTTTCTTTCTAATGATGAAATGTGTCATATCCAATGCAAATTACAAACACAGATTTTGCAAGCAAAACATTAAAGAGACATGTACTTAAATAGCTCAACTATCTCAATGATAACTTTTGAATCATTTTACCTTGTTTTGCATCATGATTGATAGTGACAAATACTTCTTAAAGAAGAAAAATCATACATTTGAGAAAAAGATAGTTTTCTCTGACAAGGATTAATACATCCAAGTATCAACTAAGGCTAGTTGCTAAGGTAACGATATGTGCAACTTGTTAATATTCACAGCGTTAAGGTACAAAGTCCGCTAGTATTTTGAAATCTGCTGTTCTTTGTTGATGTGTTCAAAAAGTCACATGACTGTGGTCTTCAGTTAAAATTCATGCATCAAGTCATTAAAAAAAGATGTTATCTTATCAAATAAAGACATTGTACCTTAATTTAAAACCCATGGACACAGGCATCAGCTAATGTTTTTGTAAAAAAAAAATCTTTAAAGTGTTCAATGATACTTCTGATGAATGCATATGTAGTTAATATTTTTGCTTCAAAATACCTAAAATAACTTTTTTTAAGTAAACCGATGGTAAAAAATAATCAACTACTTATACTTCATCGATAAATCTCCTGTCACAAGCCTTGTTTGCCCCTTTTTAGTACATTTTTTTCGTCTAGTCTATTTACCTATTTTCTTTCATGTAAATCTGTTTGTAATGATTTTTTTTTTTTACATCTGGTAAGCTGGCAAATGTTGCACATTCATAAGCTATTTTCAAATATTTAGACAAAGAATTCAGCATGAATGACATCAGACAACTTTAAATATTTAATCCCTCATGTTCAAGACCAGTAGGAGATACTAGGCAAGCAGAAATTTTCTTAAAAAAAGAACAGAAATACCCTTGATTTGAATATTTATAGTGCATAACAGATGTGACTGCCTGAACCTATGCTTTGCCTGTTTCCATAAGTTTACAGATTAATGAAGACATAGCAGTTTATCTACCTTTCATTGTATCGGCCATCCACTGGGGCATCTTGTCTTCACTTGCATTGCTTTCTTCATTAGATGTGTCTTCTCTGTTCCAGTCTCCTGATTGGTCGTCAGGTTCAAAGGTGACATTAGGGTCGTCACCATGGAATTGTTCATCAAATGACACCTCACTTTCCACTTTAACTATTGAAATATCTGCATCAGAAGTGGCTGGTGTACTTTCTGACCTGTAATGAATTATCACTCTCCTTAATTACATGTATATAAAAAAATTCATATAAATATATATATATATATTTTTATTTTTGAATTTTCAAAGAAAATGATCCAAATCTGATTTAGAATACATATTACCCAAATCAGTTAAAATAATTTCTTTAAGAAATGTCTATTTATCATGAAAAATGACAAAGATATTTGATTCTTTGGGACTGATGAAAGAAAACCGATAAACATGCCTATGCAGCAATGGCTTCTCGGACATCTGGGAGGCTGCTGTAGACCCTGTAGCCACTGCATCAGAACTGGTACTCCTCCATAAAGCCACTGGTTGAGGTGCTTGTGTAGAAGTAGATGGAGAGGAAGATGGAGGACCTACCAATGAAGAGGAAGATGAGGAAAACGACAAGGTGCTTGCTCCTGCCGTTACCCGTGACTGATCCTGGGAAGAGCGCGACTGTTCCCCTGGTGACGGTATGTTGTAACTCTTTGATGCCTGGGCAGCATTTCCTGCGGCGAATGGCTTTGGTTGTGAATGTGCTGAGGTTCTTTGAGGAAGATGGTAAGCTGATGATGGAGATGGCATTCTAGAATGAGCTGAAGGAGATGTAGGGAGTCTGCTACCTGATGCACTATTTGGATTAGCGAAGTTAGGATCATGTCGAAAACCCAAACTTGATGATCCCTGAGAATGTGAAAATGAAGGATGAGAAGAAAATCTAGATGATTCTGAACTGCTTGCTGTGATACGAGGTGGGGGCTCTGATCCACTAGAAGCATTAATGATCTGAACATCATTGTTTGCTTTCATTTGACTGGCCACAGATATGGACATTCTGTCTTGTGGATTGTCCCGACGCGTCCCTCCGGAGTCTTCTGGTTTATCCGAGTGCACTATTTCCACACTATCTTCCATGATCTCAATGACCCCTGGTTGGGTGTTTCTTGCTGAGGAGCTTCCCATGAGTCCTTCTCTAGGAACTCTATCCCATGGGTCACTTGCTCCGAAATCATTGAAAGAGTCTGAGGAACCCCTGCTTTGAATTCTTTGCCGTTTAACTCCTGGACTTGGGGGTTGTATCTCAGAGGTTCTTTTGTTTCTTTCATGAACCTTGAGAAGATCTGATGCTCTGACATGCTTGAACTCTGCATTATCGTGGAAACTGTATTCATATTTATCACCTGCATGCAAACACTTGTAGAAGTCTGCACAACACTTCAGAACACTTTCCACCTGCAAGACCCTTGCAATCTTTTCCACATCTTTGGTGTTTTCTTCTGTCAGCATCATGAAGCCCTCATATAAGTACTGAAGGAAAGTGTTGATGGCATCTGCTTTAATGTCTGCTGCTAGCCTCACTTCCAGATTGGAGCCCACCGAGGCATTCTTCATGGAATGTAGCATTGGGCATGCAGCAACTAAGACTACCCTGTGCGCCTGTAAATTGAAAGCAATGAAATTTGAAATTGCATCACAAAATTTCATTATTCTTAATAGATAAGACAAGACCAAACTTTTCTTTAAAACTGTTGTATATTTGAATACCAGGGGTAGTTTTACATTTAAATATTCCTCACCCTAACTAGGGTATACTCATCAAATTTGTATGAGGCATTATGTTCCATACAACAGATACTAACTTTAATTTGACTGTTTCCTGCTTTAATGACTGCATCACATAGAACCTGGTTCTTCCACATGGAGGCCAGCTGACATAGAAGAGAACTGGAATGGATCTGGTTCATGTAAACCTTATGGTAAAACATGATGGCTTCCTGAAAATAGAGAAAAATTTACCCTTTTATAAAATGTTTTGAACACATGTATGTTTAAAGCAAAATGATATATGACAGTTAGACTGTAAAAAGTTTCATCTATAGTTAACAAACCCCAAACGTTTTGGTTTACAACAAATGCCATTTTGAAAATAGAATCTACTACAGGGTTATTTTGTTTTGCTTTTTATAAATACAACTTCCTTCGGACAAATACCGCCAAAAAAAGGAGAGAGAAAATCTGTCATTAATTTACTGATTTCTTAAATCATTCCTAAATGGATGGATGGTTTTAGTTCTAATTTATCTTCATGTAACACAAGAAACAGAACTTTTAAAAATTAAAATCTAGAAAAAACATCAACAACTCATTCTTTTGTTATTTATTTTTTCAATGTAAATTCTTAATGTGTATACCATTTAAACACACACACTATTTGTACTTATTCATTATTTTGTTGAAAAATCTATTGACTTAATCACATATGTAGACAAAAAAATCAAATCTATTTTAAAAGTCATGCCATAATTTTAAGATCTTTTTAGATTGCATGTTGTAATATTGTACAGACTACACTACCAGTGATGAGTCTTGGAGATTAAAAAAAACCAATTAATTTATCAGACTTGTGCAGATTCTGTTAGTTGGATGTTTATTGTTATTGATTTATTTTAATGCACTTTCCTGATCACCCAAGTTTATTTATGAAAACTAGCTTTCCAAATGTGTTATTTCACTTGCCTTTGGCAACGAGAAAGCTTAATTCTAGACCCCTGTCTATAAATCATTGTAATGAAAAAAATAATTAAATAATTCCTAAAAAGTTTCCATTTGGTTTAAATTTAGCAACTAAAAAGTACAAGTAGTCAAATATTTGGGCATTTTGAATGGAATCTATATTTTGTTTGAATTTCCACTGAGTCTGTCAAGGAATAAAAAACATTAAATAAAAAAAATTCATTTGTTCTAAATTCTATCTCCCCTCACAGGTCTCAAAGTACTTTGAAATTTACAATTAAAATAACCCATTAAATTTGGCCGCAGCATTACAATAATTTTATATGACAACGTTCCAATACATGTGTATATTTTTCAGTCTTGATTGAAATCTTGTTTGATATGAAATATTATATGGATCATGATACACCCTTGTGACTCCCAAATTAGATGCACTGCCTTCGAATTGGTTTAATTTGTTCATAGAAACATAAATGTTGATAAGCAATTAAAAAGTGAAACATGAAGTGAAGTATGAAGGTAGATTTTATGTTTCTTACTGATATATTAAATCACAAAACAACTGGTCAATGTTCTTCATTTTTTCATTTTCTATAATCGGGTTTGGGAAGCCCGCCATTAAGGGAAAGGTAACTCTGTATTTCTACTTTGAAATTCAAATAACACATCTTATATGACGATTATTTCAACAAGAAGAATTAACGATATCAGCACACTTTACTTAATTTCAAAAAATGTTTATCATCATATTCAACCCATCTGACACACGCACAATTCGTTTCATTTCTCAGTTTTGTTTTCAAGCGCTCTAATAAACATCAACTGTTTTTGCAAAGTTTTATAACCAATTCACCTATAAATCATGCTAATTTTACACGCACACTAAATTTTACATTGCATACTTCTTAAAGCATTGTCGTCATGTCGTGTTTTAAAGAAATTACCTTCAGTTTTTGAATTTTTTATTGCAGTCTTTGATTTCCGATGGTACTTAGAATGGCCGCGCAGATTTCCTTGCGCAAGGGTGATTGGAATTTCCGGTTCCGCATAAATTAGCAAAAAGAATTTGCGCGGTGGATCTAAGAATTCTCGTTGTGTATTTCTTTTAAATACACCACCTGATTCAAATAAAAAAAAAATCTTGCAAGATTCGGGGAAAAATAATTTGCTCTTTTTAAAGTTTTGAGACATATTAGAAAATTGATGCTCATACTTAAATAAAATCAATTAAAGACTCAAGGAAAAACTTTGACATGTAACAAGTTCATTTTTTTTTCGATGATTTTTTGCACAATAGGAGCTACTTATGTCATTACTTGTTGTATTATTTAAAAATGACTCGATATTTTACGAGGCTCAAAATTATCCAAACTAGTCACAGTTAATTCATGAATTAAGGAACAATATAACGCTTGGTTCCATGGACTTAGTAACTTACGAGAGAATTATTTATATAAGATTTAAAATAAAGATTAAATTAAATTCAAATTAAAACTTAATGAAATGATATAGAAACAGGGAGTCGTATCAATCTGCCAATAAAACGGTGTAAGAGGAAGACATACATGTGTATAAACATACATTTTTTTGTATTATCCGTGTGTTTTCGTAGTAGGCCTACATGTCGTGACCATATCACTTAAAAATGTGAACTCGCTTTTCTCTTTTTGATTAACTTTTTTATGTCACCTCTTGTCTAAAAATTCTGCGTCACATACTAAATTTATTTGTAGATTTATATTTTGCAATACCAAATAAACCATATCGAATGAAATTATTAAAAGAAATGTATATATATATTTGCGGAGTTTAGTACCTGACTATATTTTGTGGCGGAAGGTTTTCAAGAAGAAAATGACAAATTTTCATAACTCAATAGTTTTAGAGTACTGGTACTTTAGACTCCTAATTTTCAGCGCAGACTAAACTTCCAGATAGTTTGTGTATCATGATATGTTCATGTTGTTCTGAAAAACAAAGAAGATGGAAGAATAAGATGGCGCAACTGCCCATTTGGTGAAGTCGTAAAATACAATTTCAAATTCAACATATCTTCAATTAAATATATTTGAAATGTTATAATACAAGTTTACAAAAAGGTAATTTTTTACTATATTCACTTTGAAATATTTAAGAAAAGGATATCAATAAGAAAAAAAAAAAAATCTTGAAGTTTTGGTGGTATTGAACCAACAACCTAAAAACCCATGGCCAAGTTCTATAAATTTAACTAATGTCCAGTGCTCTAACCACTGAGCCATTTCATTCACAACAAAGTGTGTTGTTTAAATGATATATAAGACATTGGCCACGAATTTACGGACTTGTGTTTTATTTTTACTTTTTTACTTGTTTGGCTACAAAATGACATTTTAAAAGTACAGTGGGTCATCACCCAACATTTTTGTTGATGGAAATCGGTTTAAATTCCATTAAACCGCATTTAGACTATGACAAAAATATGGAGCTCAGACCCACTCTATGAGAGAAAAGGCATTTAAGTTATAAAAATGACACTATTTGGAGGTTTTGACACGCATACGCCAGTTTAAATCAACATATTACATGTATTTAAAATATCTAAGGGTTACAAACCGATGTTACGTTAAATATACACTGTTTTTAATTATAATTTTAAAAATTATTAGATTTAGTGATATTTTGATTTTGCGGTATTTAATCATTCTTCATATGGACATTTTACACGCCTTATTCACCCATCTTCTTTGAACAATATTTTGATATTTTTATCGATATTTTTGGTATATTTAGTCTATAATTAATAAAAATCGAGAAAAAGTCAACTCCAGATTTTGCCTAAAATTAGCTTATTTCATGTCATATTTCATTTTTTTTTTTTTAGAAGTAACCCCTACTTGTTTTTACTTTTATATGAGACATTAAATGTGTGTCTATTTGTATGCAAAGTTTTGGAAAGATGGCATAACTAGTACTATTATTTTTTTTAATTTGCATTATAATTTGATTACTCTATAATTTTGTGACAATTTTTAGCCGGGCTCTGTCCTGGCTGTAGGCAGGCAAATCGCCAATGTTACTATAAATAGCACAACTTCAAAAGTAAACAAAAAACCAAACAGCGTCAAGCTTCCGCTATACCAAATAGTTACACAAAGAGCCACGTTTTGTCAAATGTGTTTGCATTTTGTTTCTTTATTTTTGATTTCGAGAGAATTGTCTACCTTTCTTAGTAATCTTATTAATAACGTGCTTTAAAAACAAGACTATGCATTTTGGACACATAGTCACTCATGACATGTGTTCAACTCAATACTGTATTGAAATCATAACAAAATAATAGTTCAAGCTATGAATATTTGTTTGATTTCTTCAAATTATCAATTCAATACCAAATTTTACCAATAATTTCAGGAAAAGTATCATTTTTGTTTGGGGCTCCATATTTCCAAAAAATGGTATATGACATAGGTCACAAATAAAATAAATGAACATCTTAGGTCCCCATCTTTATATATAATGATTAAATCTCTGAGTGTCAATTTAAACCAACATATTTTTTTTAGCTGTTCAAAGATTTATGAGAGACTGTGGCAGATTCTTCTAATTTCAATTTTACTGCCTAGACCTCCGACGATGTGCCTAGACCAAATTCAACAGAACTGTTTATACATGTACGTTTGTTCAATAACCTAACTACATTAGTAATATCCATTTTTATGTACTTTCCATTCTAAACTACTATACAGTTGTAAATTGTTATACTTGGTAAGAACCTCGTAAGTTGTAAGAACTTGTGTTCGAACCATTTGTATATGTTTATGCAATAAAATATGTTCAAAACATCTAAAATGTTTTCGGATTATTGACATTACTAGTATTTCAGGTGCCAACCTCCTTAAAAGGAGTACTATAGCATGTTATCATGTAGGATAGTGATACACTTCGGTAGGTGTTCACTTAAAAGCTAAAAAAAAACACAGGCACCTGACGTCATATATTTTTCTCATAACAAAAAAATACACTGCATGCTTATCTTCTGTATTATTAGGTAAGCGGTGTGTATTTTTATTGTGAGAAAAATATATGACGTCCTGGGTGCCTGTGCTTAAAAAAATTTAAAAATGTAATTTTGAGTCATAGGATAACTTTTGAATATTGCTATCTTGTGACTCTGCTGAAATATATATTTCTTCCTTATTAACTGAACTAAATTGACTTTAATTGTATGTTCGAAGTAACATGACATTTTCAAATCAATTTATGCTTGGTAGAGCAATGATTACATGGTAACATGTAAAAGTTAATTTAAAGTTATTTCCCTTTGCATTGTATGCATAACATACCTAAATGTAACGTAAATCATAATGGGGATTGGCAATGCAATAATCTAACATTTCTAAATCTTCAGTTTACATCTAACTCTCAAAATATCAAATCATGCAACTTAAACATACGTGCTATTCTGTTTCATTTCTCCCAGTATAAATATTGTTCAAAATCTATTCTTTGAAAAAATAACACCTGCCCCAGGAATTGCGAGGCTTTCTTCTAGACTGGTCAAATTTTGACAGTTTGATCAGAATGCATTGATGAATGCATATAACTTTGCTTTTTGATCACATATTATTGTTTATGGATAACATCAATTTGCTGTAAAATTCAAAACTCATGCTATGGAATAAAACAAATATGACCAATTTTTCGTACTACTGGTAGTAATATGTGATCAAAGAAAGATACGATATGAACAGTACTGATCGAAGGTGGAACAGGTTCAAACCTCACTATGGACACTTGAAGTATATGCACGGTGTCAGTACATGTACATCTAGCTGAAAATTAGTACTACTTATTAGTGGGATTTGACATGCAATGGACTAGTGTCCCATTCTTCACCCATGGCACCTCAGAAACCAGATATGAGACATATGACCTACACCGACGTCTAGTTGCATCAATTGATTTTGTCATTCATTTACACCTATTTTCGAGTCATGTACTAAGCAAGAATCTCCAGCCTTATGTTTGGGCTAAATTAAACCTTTGTCAGATTTTCTTGAAGTTTTTTAATTCATTTATAATTTTTATCCTTTATTAATATAGCATCAAAATTGCTTGTTTATTTTTGTTTTCGGTTGCCATTATAGTGCTTCTGTTATATTTTTTTTGAAATTCTATATTGCTTTTTGAAGTGGGGGGGGGGGGCACTGCTGGGTAGTTGTTGTTGTAATTTTTAATCATAATCATAATACTCATATATAACGGATATTGAAGATGTGCTTATATGGATATCGATGTAAAGAATAAATCCCATATAAAACTAACGTTTACTGAGATCATTATCTACATGTGCCACATGTTAAAGCAAATATTAAGCTGAAATGTCTCCAGGTGTTCACATTCATTCAAGAAATCAGGAAGTTTGTACGTGTGCATCAGGAACATTAGTTTGAGAGATAATACTTTAGATACAGTGCTATTTATAATATTGGTATGAGCTTGCGTTTACATTGGGTGTGATTTCCAGTTGTCATTGAAAATCGCAAAAAGTATTAAAGGACGAACAAATCTTTGACCAGGAAGATAGTGCTATTAATAAATCTTTAAAACTTGTTCCTAATTAGGTTTCTCACTGACCGTCTACAGAAATATGTCGAGTACGTTGTTAAGGTGGATCTCTACACCAAATAAGTGTAGGAGATTTTTGTTGGATGCATTTGTTACCAATACTAGGCACAGTATTCAACAATAATATACCTCAAAATACAATACACTATTTTCTAGAGAATTTTTAAAATATCAGTCTGGTTCCAGATAACCCCTTATTAATCAAATTTTTAAACATTCCTGTTTTAAAATTCTTATGAAAGTGAAATGTTATTAAGTTTAGAAATGAAAAACAAAAAAATCATAAATGAAGTTTGTATGATTTTTATTGGAATCCACATAAATATGAAACTAAAATATAAAAAAATTCTTTTAAGGCAAACTGCTGGACAAAATCCCACAAAAACCTGAAAATATAAACAATATTCGTTGGTGAATGGGATGAAGAAAAGAAATTGAATGAAATTGAAAAATTAAAGGAAATACTTAATTATTGCAAAAATCTTGGTATGAAAGATCCTGTTTAAGAGTTGTCTTTCTTTATTTTACATGGTCTCAAATATCTTGGGATCAATTTTTTAATTAATAAAAATCACGAAGAAAAATTAAAAAAGGAACAAGTTTATGCTAAATATGTAGATATAAGATAAGTAGTGCTTATGATAATGTTTGAAGCTGAAAAATCATATTATTGATGAGTGCATTATATATATTTAACTTCTTAGAACAAAATATTAGTAGTTAATTATATTATAAATTGCCTTTTACTTTTTTATATACAATAGCAATTATAAACAACAACCATACGCATATTAATACATACATTAGATGTCCATAGTGATACACATGCATGTGTGGAAATGAAAAACATGCTCCTTTTCAGAATTCTGTCTTTCCCTCATTTGGCTTGCAAATCCGGGCTTCCACTGCTATTGCTACCTAGTTGTATCTATTTTAATCAAAATACATTAGTTTAATGTCAAAGTTTCAGTGAAAGTCTTTTACAGCAAATGTTTTTTTTTTTTTATTTGGGAAGTTAGGATCAATTCAAGAGATCGTACTACGGTACTTTCGTTTTATATTCATTATAAATATATAGTTTAAATGAAAATTTGACATCTGCTTACCTATATCGATAATCTGCCACATATGTATGATCGTCTGTTGCAGATGACATGACAAAAATGTGTTGCCAATAGCAGCAGAGCGGGGAAACGGTATATTATTTCGATTCCACGTTTTCCGTAAAAACAGCTGATAATCAATGTTAGTTAAAAGCTTTAAACAGGAAGAAAATTGACAAATTTTCTAAGCGTTTTGGTGATTTCATTCCTATCTCACCTCCTTAGTTAGAAGAGTTCAATTAAACGGTGTATAGCTTTTGTACCACGACATAATGTTATCAATCCGGAACACAATGGCGTTTCGAACGGAAGTCAGACATGTTTTGACGATGTAGCCTTCCACCTTAAAGTTGATTTGTCGCATCGCTCAATTTGCATTTGTTCAAGGATTACCGGTATATTATTCATAGTGTACATGTTGGAAACATTAAAACTAAGCACCTCAATGTACTACGGAAGCGTATAAGTGCCTCATATACACTTCACATTTTTTTATTTTCTACACTTTAAAGTGTTAATTTACTCTTTAATCTGTAAAATTTACACTTCAAAGTGTAAAATTCACACTTTAAAGTTTAAAATTTACACTTTAATCTGTAAAATTTTCACTTTAATCTGTAAAATTCACACTCTAACGTGTAAAATTCACACTTTAATCTGTAAATTTTACACTTTAATCTGTAAATTTTACACTTTAATCTGTAAAATTCACACATTAATCTGTAAATTTTACACTTTAACGTGTAAAATTCACACTTTAATCTGTAAATTTTACACTTTAATCTGTAAATTTTACACTTTAATCTGTAAAATTCACACTTTAAAGTGCAAAATTCGCACTTTAATCTGTAAATCTCACACTTTAATCTGTAAAGTTTACACTTTAATCTGTAAAATTCACACTTTAATCTGTAAAATTCACACTTTAATCTGTAAAATTCACACTTTATTCTGCAAATTTTACACTTTAATCTGTAAAATATACACTTTAATTAGTAAATTTAACACTTTAAAGTGTAAAATTAACACTTTAATCTGTGAATTTTACACTTTAATCTGTGAATTTTACACTTTGATCTGTAAAATTCACACTTTAAAGTGTGAAATATACACTTTAATCTGTAAATTTTACACTTAAAAGTGTTTAATTGACACACTATCTTGTAAAATTGGCTCATATATACACATACATTGGAGAATATTTATCATTTCCGATGGTTTGATCGAAGTATTATGGACTGAAATATTTTAATTAGTAAATATTTCAAACTTTGTCTTAAATACAGTGACATCATTACACAGTGATATTTAAAAAAAAAACCGTGGATTTTTTAAATAGATATGTGGTTTTATGCCTCGGCTTTTTTCTACACTTTTTTTTATGATTTTACAAAAAAAATAATAAATAATGTTGAATTAATGATCATTCAAAGAATATACATCATTTATCATTCTGTCTAAACCTCGATTTAGCATAAGTACATTCAGTACTTTGAGTTGTGTACGTACTACAAAAACTTGATTAAATAGAATTGTACTGTATACAAATGAATAAAATTGATGCTTTAAACTAGTCTTGTATACATTTAGCGGGCTTGAAGACTGTGTATTTGCATAAAATTGAACAAAAAGTCAAAACCCCAAAACATTGTTACAGATAATTCTACATTTTATGTTGCGGCCAACATATAATTATGTGGTGGCCGGCTGGCCGTCAGATTATTTAGTGGTGATCGTTAGTTTTTAGTCCATTAAGTTATCACTTTTTTCAGTTTTTGTGAAAATTTTAATCTGATTGAAAGAGACAAGGGAAACGGCTTGCATTATAAAAAGCCCTTAGCGTTGAACAGTTTTGGCCTTGCGGCACTGATAAATTTTATCTAAGAGAATTTAATCATAACTTTTCAGTTTTTGAAAAATTGAATACTGTTAATGAGAACTCATTTCTCGATTGCAATGTTTATTATTAAACAAAGATCAAAGAAATGTCGGACATTTAATTTAAACAGCCATGTGGTGTTGACATAGTATTTTACAGATTAATGTGTGATTTTTACAGATATATGTGTAAAATTTACAGATTAAAATGTGAATTTTACAATTTAAAGTGTGAATTTTACAGATTAAAGTGTAAAATTGACAGATTAAAGGGTAAAATTTATAGATTAAATTGTAAAATTTACAGATTAAAATGTGAATTTCCACTTTAAAGTTTGAATTTTACAGATTAAAGTCTGAAATTTACAGAATAAAGTGTAAAGTGTAGAAAATAAAAAACATTGAAGTTTATATGTGGCACTAATACGCTTCCGTAATGTACACTAAACAACATTAAAGTTAAAAAATACCATTTGTCTGTCACACCAACTTAGATGCTGACAAATTTAAAATAAATCTGAATTTCCCCCTCAATTTTGCCCACATTGAAACTTCATATCAACTCTAAAAGGTTTCATGAACTTACATGGATAAACACAATTTCATCATTTACTTTAGAAAATATTCTTTTCTAAAACTATTTAATGTATTTTTAAATTCGCATTTAATGATGAAAATAAACCAACAAATTCATAATATACATATTTTTTTTTTATCTCAAATAATCTTACATCAACATTTTTACAACATTTTTTTTGAAGCCGTGATATTTGTGAAGTTACATTTCAAAACAAAAAAACTTTAAAATATTCAAAATTTTTTAGCAAATATTTTTGGATATTACTTTTTAAAAATTAACACGAAGTCTTTATGTTTTAAAATAGGCCTACATTTATTCATCAATCTTTTAGTGTTTTTTTTACGTGTTCAAATAATTCTTCATACCTGTTGCTGCACGTATTGCCAAAACAGGATTTAGGCAATAAAAGATGTCTCATATACACTTATTGATGACTAATTTAATGTCTAAAATCAAACAGGTTGTTTATCTATTCACAACAATGATTAGAATAAGACATTTGTTTTATTCCTTGTGCTCTTTATTCCTTTCATATTTTCCTTTTTAATTATGGCCAGTGATTAAATTTGCTGACCAATATTTTACTATCAAATCCGGTGTTTATTCTCCTTGGCGGTAAAACTGAAGAAATTAGTGTTCTTAACATGTACGGCTTTCAGTGGTAATTCTTTAGTCGTGGTGAAGGCGAGCTTGATTATTAGCATATTTTGATATTTGATTTATAGTGGTAAAAAGAAGGACATTAAAAAGACGTTTCTTTTAGTGGGGGTTGCTTAAAATAATTAAAATGATTATAAATGTTCTATCAGAATAGTTCGATTGTTTGTATCCCCCTTGGCCTTGCGCCATTGATTTGAATATATATCATGGTGTGTATCCGACATATCTATCTTTAGATCAGAGCATGACTTTGATATTCTCTTATTCTGCCTAGCAAGCTGAGATACACTGACATAGCAATCGTCTTCAGGAAATTCGGACATCATGACGAGCGGCATTTTACTTTTAAAGCGTGCATCAATCGCACTATAATATTGTTCAGGCATCTCGCTAATTGATTTCCGTGAAGTGCGCCCTTTGAGGAACAAATGACTATAATCCGTTGAACTTAGTCTATTTTCTATAGTTTCCCTGTGGCAATTTCCTTTATCAGCAAGGAGCATTCGAGATTCTCGAATATCATCGTAGTTTTCCTGATAAACTTCGTGTTTTTCAGAAAAGGGTAGTACATTCACTTGAAAACCTACAAGAGAATATTTTCCTTCCGCATAAATTTTGGTGTTCAGAGATATTTCATATCATTTATTCCAAACAAAATCAATGTAATTAAAACTTTTGATGAATAAATTTGAAAACAAAATCTGGCATACAATGCACTAATAATACCTGTTTGACTTTTGGTGGGATATATATTGCTTTGCAAAATAGTGTGCCTGAAAATCAATATGAAATACATATATCCAGCATGATGATTATTTAAATTTTATCAAAGAAGATATGATGGCTTTTCATTACTTTTGTTTGTTCTTACCACCTATAGAACATGGCACCAACAAACACCAATGCGAGTGATAGCATGGCTGATCCGGATCCAATCACCAAAAAAAGCATTGTGTTATGACACTCTGTGCTGCTGTCCGTTTTATCTGGTCAATTATCATTTGTAAAATAAATAAAAAAATTTGAAAAAAATATATTTGAAGGAGAGTTATGCGATTTTTTTTAAAAGCACGCAAAACAAAATAAATGCATGCAAATAAATCTCGCCATGTCAAATCTTAAAAATTTCCCTTGTTGCTGAATCATAGAGACTTGTTTTAAATTTTGTATTCATGAACAAATGATAAGATTTATTATTTGTTCATCAATTAAAAAATGATGCATCCATGTCTATTCATGAACAACCCGTTACATATTATTAAAGTACATGAAACTCTGGTAAGAAAGTTGTTAAAGGAACTTACTAATTGTTTGACAACCGACGTATTTATTGCAGATTTCGTGATTCTGACAGTTACATTGATTTTTACATTGATATCCAAAATAATCATCGGCGCATGGCTCTGAACAGTTAAACCCATAGGCTCCAAAACATTCTATATAAGAAAAAACATTACACAAAATACATGGATTTCTTCCGTTACACATTTATGTACAAGACAATTTATTTTTACGAAACATTAAACATACCTTCACATATCCCCTCGTGTTTATAATATCCTGTGCAGCATTTAATACTTTCACTGTAATAATTTTTATTTTTAAATGTTATTACGCAAAAGCTCGTAGAGAATACACGTAGTTAACTATTTCCATAGGAAACACATTTTTAACCAAAGCCTTTAAAAGAACGCAAGTCATTTTTAAGATTTGAAATAATAATCTATCAAAATCTGACTTAGTAAAACTTATGAAATAATTCGAACATTACTTACTTATCTCTTTTGCAGGTATTATTCGTAGAATTAGTGCCGTTACTTTGTACTTGCATGTACGGCACAACCATTATAGTTGTTAACGCGTATTTTAGCATTTTCGCATTGAAGCCAATGATCTTTCTGCAACGAAAAACTTTTTTCCTCGTGTTTATATCTGAGCATTTATTATTATACACTTTAAATGATCAGACATCACGTGATTTATTTTCATGGCAGTCGGCCAATATAAAAGCAAACTATATGTACATGGAGAGAACCGGTAACATGTGTTTGAATCTAAATTTTATAAAATAAAAAAATGCCATTTATACAGAAGATTTTTTTTTATATTCTGTTGCTACTGCCAAATCAGTATATCATAGCTTTTTTAAAAAAGTTACATAGTATGACAATGAGCAAGCATCAATAAGTTTTTAACCACGCGTTCTTTTGTAACTAGATTAATTCCTTTTACTAACACCGCCAACAATTGATATTTTATATAAACTTTATATACATACACTTTTAAACTCATATTTTGTTTATATATGAAACTTGAAGAACATGGACACTGTGATCTCTGTAGTGGAGTAGAAATCCACCAATAAAATATATGCCACTTTAAATCGTAACTTACTAATCGCCAGACAACCGAAATATTTCTTGCAGATTTCATGCTTTTGACAATCACACGAGTTTTTACACTGATATCCAAAGGAGTTATTATTGCACGGCATTAAACAGTCAGGTCCAGCGGCTCCAAAACATTGAACTATACAAAAGATTGCAGAAACATATTCATAGCCTATATTTTTCGTGTAATGAATTTGATAATTTTAAAAAAAAAAGTCAACCAAACTGGGCGCATCTTTACATATTCCATCGTCATTATAATATCCTGTACAGCTTTTAATACTCTCACTGAAATGATATTTATTTATCTTAAAAATTTCATTTCATGTAACAAAAGCTCACTGTAAGTTAACAGTTTTAACCTAATTCTTTAGAAGATTGACATCATTCTAAAAGTTTGAGAAGTATTTCTAAATTAGTCTAAGCAAAACACTGAATGTAATAAATTAATCATAGCTTACTTTTCTTTCCCACAGACGTTGGTCGTAGAATAAGTTACTTTAATTTGCACTTTTATGAGCTGCACAACCAACAACATTTTTAACGCATATTTTAGTATGTTTGCAATCAGCGCAGAAATCTTTCTAAATAGAAATATGATTTCCCTGTGATAAAGGACATACTAGTATTTAAAACGGGATCATAAATCACCTGATTCATATATATTTACATTTTCCAGTGTCTGTGCCTGTGATAACAGTACGCATCGATTTTGTACTATAAAACCCATAACTTCAAATTGTGTATAATTGGGGCGCCAGCGGGATTTGCTAATCGTACAGTGGCTTAAACTTATATAAATATGAGTAATAAGGAATCAATCTTTGAATATTATGAGGTGATAATTTCGTTCGGGGCGTAATCAAATCTATCATAAAGCCCTTCAGGCTTTATTGAATTTGATCACGCCCCGACCATAATTATCAGCTCAAAATGCACAAAGAATGATTCTTTATTCCTTAATATAATTTACATTCTACTGTGTTTTTCCATTAAATTCTGTGATCTTTAAATGCCTTCAATGCACAAACCTTCACTGGGTACTCAAAGATTTAAATGATGAGTTTTATTATGACGTCACAAACGTTGAACGCTGTAAACTGCAACGTCACAAGGAAAAATCAAAGTTCACGCTTGTGGCTGTTACTGCTCTTCCATCTATACGATTATTGTGCTTTTTACTGGTTTATTTATATATATTTATAAGTAAAACTAATTCGGAAAAATATAACGTAATCGGAAACGTTTCCCGCGTTACATGTAAATCTTGCGAGATCACAGCTTCTGTTCATTGGTACCTGTGACACATTTTATATTAATTTACCCTTAGGATAAGATAGGAGTTCTACGGTATAAATCACGTATGCAGACAAGGCAAGAAGCGGTGTGTGCATACAAATTGAGTAACGCGCGTTAGCGCGTAATGAAAATTGGTATGCACACATTGCTGTAGTTATGATACTGTATGCTTCAGAAAATCATGATTTAATGCTTATATTTACATTTTTTTTTAACTTCATGCCTTGTCTGTATGCAGGGTAATTGTGTTCAAAATCCAAACATGTAAACATGTAAATTCGAATATGCAATCGTGTTGGTGGGTGAGCCTGAGTATGAATGAGTGTAATTTGGATCGTATAATCTATAAAACTCAGTGACGGCACCGATAGAAAAAGGCTAGCTGCAGGTAAAGGCAATTGACGGAATAGGAACGGAATAAATAAAAAAAATATTAGATAGGCCTAAAATCTTAATTATTATCTCTGGATAACAAAATTTCTAAGAAAGTATTATTTTTCGGAGAAAAAAAATTATGAGATTGGTGTACATTTTACATGCATCCAGATAATGTATAAAAGATGTGAGTGAAGAATTCGATCGGCTTCAGATATCTTCTTAGAACTGGAAAAAATACTAGTACATATAATGACTTTATTAAAATATACATGTTTATAGTAATACACGCATTTTTATTAGAGTACATGCAACAAATTGTTTAAGTATAGAGCTCTGATGAATTAAGAAAAGATCTCCAAAAGCCTCCTTATCGCTACCACAAAGTTGGGACAATAACCCCCAACCCTCCCCCGCGAAAAATTACACGGGGTCGGCCAGCTGGTTAATTAAATAACTGCAAAGTTATCGATAAGAAAAACAAACTATATTTAAAGACATTGGTGTTGAGATTTTGGTTAATATGAGACATAAGAGGCTACACCCCCTTTAAAAATAAATAAATAAAAATTCCAAAAATAATATCAACTGTCTTGATATTAAAATGTGTATAAATCATATTAAAGAATGTTTCATTTTTCATTGTTGGCAATATATAGGGGAAATCCTATCATGCGGGTGAAAATTGGCATTATTTTTTATTTCAAGCAATTATTACGGAATGTTGGTTAAATACCTGGACTCACTTTGTGCAGTTTGTTGATAAAAAATTTCCGGAGAGCTATTATACATGTAATACAGTTTTCAAGCCACTTCTGAACATGTACTGTTTACCATAAAGCAGCTACTTAATTTTGAAAGATTATCGTCAAGACAGTATATATTTTAAGATATTTCATAATCAAAACTCTACCAGTTCATATACGATCAAAATCATCTGACCCACCCCGTTCCTTACTTTAAGAAATCCAATTTCCGAAGAAAAAACATAATTACAAAAACATAAACATACTAGTATACCCTTACTATTTCTTCAAAATCTTTCAATTTTTAACAAAACTGGGTGCTTTATTTAATAATTACAAAACTTCTTTTTATTTATAACAGTTTTAGATTGTTTTTATTATATATCAAAGATTTTTAATTCATGGATTTTGTTAATGTGCGAGTGTATGCAATCAATTATTACTCTACCAGAATTAAATGTTTTGAAGTTACGAGTTCTAAAGTGTTTTGAGAAGTTTTCAGATATATGTGACAGTCTGAAAACTTCTCGAAACACTTTGGAACTCGTAACTTCAAAACATTTAATTCTGGTAGAGTAATAATTGATTGCATACAAACAAGATGTAATTATAATCGGGGCGATTATACAGTCTCCCAAACGAATGAGGCCATCACTGGTGGTAGGGATGACCCACATGGGCTAAACGTTACAGAAAACATTACCCAATTTGTATGCACACACTGGTGCAGTTATGAGAAGTACTGTATCTTTCAAAAATTAATGATTCAGTTATGAAATAAACAGCAATATTAAAATGTTCACCGGGATATGAAGTTGGCGGGTCACGTGATCAAATCCTGGGAAGCCCGAAGGGCTTCTCAGTAGATTTGATCACGTACCAACCAAATTCATATCCTGGTGAACTTTTTAATATTATACAAATATTGACTGGGGTTGAGGGCAACATTGATTATATTAGCCCCCGAGGGACGAAATATTGTCCGACGCGAAGCGGAGGGCAATATTTTTGTCCCAAGGGGGCTAATGTAATCAATGTTGCCCGAAAACACAGTCAACATTTGTTTTGTTATATGAAGAAACAAACGAAAATTTAAAAAAGTAATTGAAAATTGATCGCCGTAATTTTCTCAGCTCAACAAAGAATTCACGAATTCAATTTTGTCGAAGATCATTTCCCAAATATCCTCTGCTTCAAACCGTCACTGGTGATATTCCGCCGACCGTAAGAATTAACATACAGATGTTCTACCTGATTTTACTTCACGGTAATTCGCAAATCCTTATATCCGTTATGATAGCAAACCGTCGCATTGCGCGTCCGTTATTTACTTGCCTTGACTGACTCTCTATTATGACGTCACCTTGTTTTGGAGTCGCAAAGAATTATTTACGTCATCGTTTACGAATCCACAAATCAGAGGCGAATGTTTGAAATAGAGGGAATGTTCTCTAGATATTATTCCTAGCCGGTCAATATCAAAAAAATATTGACCGGTCAATATTTTTCGGACGAGCTAATATTACAATTATTGACTATTCGTCTATATAGAGTTATATAGTGAGAATATACTCCTGAATATAACAATGCTGTTTATTACTTATATTTACGCTTGAAAAAAACAAATCATCAAGAACGTTTTAAATAACCGAATAAGCGATAAGCGCGTGATATGATCATTGTGACGTCACAAAAAGTTCATACAGAATTGAACGTTTTCGCTATTCTATAGGTTCATATAAAGAAACATATTTGCAAATGTAAATATTGCTTAATTAAAACTTGATTATTTCTTTTTCTGAAATTTCATGATGTTCCCCAGGGGTCATTTACTATATATCAGGTGAACCAACATGACCCACGGAAAAAGAATATTTATGGTGGGGTGGGGATCTTGACCATTTTCAAGATATTTGGGCACTTCCTGTTCGAGGGGGATCAGGACCTTCCCTGGGGCCAATGACCTACATGTACATACCATTTGAGAAGTACAAGTTTCTGAGAAGAGGATTTTAAAAGATTTACTCTAAATATTCCTATGTAATAATTTGACCCACATTGTGGCCCCACCCTGCCCCCGAGATCATGACTTGAACAAACTTGAATCTACCCTACCTGAGAAAGCTTCCATACAAATTTCAGTTTTCTTGGCCAAATGGTTTCGTAGAAGAAGATTTATTTTTTTGAAAAATACTAACAAATTTTTAATAATTTTAATTATCTCCCCTTAAAAGAGGGTCTGGCCTTTCATTTTAACGAACTTGAATCTCGTTCACCCAATGATGCTTTGTGCCTAGTTTTTTGAAAATTTGCCCAGTGGTTCTGGAGAAGAAGTCGAAAATTTAAAAAGTTAACAGACAGACAGACGGACAGACACACAGACAGATGGACAAACATAGGTAATCACAGATTACAAAGCTCACCGAGACGAGGCATCAACTTTATGAGGCATCACCTTTAAAACCACCTTTATCATATGATATGAAAATCATAGTTAATGATCTTGGATATTCATGGATACTGTTTTGACACAATATCGTATATCATATGTAAAAAAATTGTATGATAATCCTATGTTCATTTCATACATTATTATAAGATACAATGTTTATCAATACAATAATATAAAATATGATATTGCATCCAATGATACTTACAATATATATCATTTAATACAATATAATACTCTAATAAATATTGATGCAATATGATTTTGTAACATATAATATGACATTGTATCGTGTTATACATTATTGTATTTAATCACATAATACAATATCATAATATCTAATATAAATACAATATAGCATTATTTGATACTATATCATATCACATAATACATCACAATATTGTAACATATGATATTATATTGTATAATATAGTATAATTTTGTATTGTATGATATTGTATCATATTTGATACACAATATTGTATCATATGATACAATATAATTTGATAAAACATTGTTTCATATCATATGATACAATATCATCTGATACAGTACGATATTATATAATACAATATCATTTTATACAATATCATATCATATGATACAATATCATATTATACAATATCATATTATATGATATCTTATAATATCATATAATACAATTTCATGTATTATATAACAATATATTATATAAACCAATATCATATTATACAATATTGTATCATACGATATGCTATAATTATAATATACAATATCGTATCATATGATACAATATCATATATTGCAATATAATATGAAACAATATCATTCGATAAAATAATATATTATACAATATCATATTCTACAATATTGTATAATAATATACAATACTATACATAACAATATAATAATACAATATCATATAATAATGTACAAAAAAATTGATACAATATCATATCATATCATATAACTTTTTACAATATAATGTATGATATTACATTGTATCATATAAAACAATAGTGTATCATATCATAGAATACTATATCATAGGAATCATGTTAAATCATTTAACAACAAACACATCTATCAAGCAGGTTTGAGTGAGGTAGGAGAATTTTTAGCATCCTTGATAATGGAGATCAGGCTCTGCATCTGAAGCTACCTCTGCAATTCATTTATATTATAGTTAAATCAATTATGCAAGCTATTATCTATAAAACATGTAACCTGTTCCAAAAAACTAAACCTCATCCAGCATCCGAAACCTATGGCTCAGATTCAGCATTCAAGCCTGTCAGATGCATCAGTATCATGAGATGCATCATCCCTGCAAGTTTGGTGATGTAAGGACCAGTAATAACTAAGATATAATCATCAGAGGGCACCTGCTCTAAAAACTTTAACCAGCTCTTAAAACCTTAACCTCATCCAGCATCCGAAACCTATGGCTCAGATTCAGCATTCATGCCTGTCAGGTGCATCAGTATCGTAAGACGCACCATCCTTGCAAGTTTGGTGAAGTTAGGACCAGAAATAACTAAGATATATTTTTTAGCATCCTTGATAATGGAGATCAGGCTCTGCATCTGAAGCTACCTCTGCCATTCATTTATATTATAGTTAGATCATATATGCAAGTTTGAAATAGTGCTATTACCTACATATATTAAACATGTGACCTGTTCCAAAAAAACTAAACCTCATCCAGCATCCGAAACCTATGGCTCAGATTCAGCATTCAAGCCTGTCAGGTGCATCAGTATCATAAGACACACCATCCATGTAAGTTTGGTAAAGTTAGGACCAGTAATAACTAAGATATGATCATCAGAGGGCACCTGCTCTAAAAACTTTAACCAGCTCAAAACCTTAACCTCATCCAGCATCCGAAACCTATGGCTCAGATTCAGCATTCAAGCCTGTCAGGTGCATCAGTATCATAAGACGCACCATCTATGCAAGTTTGGTGAAGTTGGGACCAGTAGTAACTTAGAAATGGCTATCAAAGGGCACCTGCAACAAAAACTTTAACCTGCTCGAAAAACCTAACTTCATCTAGCATCCGAAACCTTCGGCTCAGATTCAGCATTCAAGCCTGTCAGGTGCAAAAGTATCATAAGACACACCATCCATGCAAGTTTGGTGAAGTAAGGACCAGTAGTAAGTAAGATATAATCATCAGAGGGCACCTGCTCCAAAAACTTTAACCAGCTCTAAAAACCTTAACCTCATCCAGCATCCGAAACCTATGGCTCAGATTCAGCATTCAAGCCTGTCAGGTGCATCAGTATCATAAGACACACCATCTATGCAAGTTTGGTGAAGTTTGGACCAGTAGTAACTTAGAAATGGCTATCAAAGGGCACCTGCAACAAAAACTTTAACCTGCTCCAAACACCTTAACCTCCTCCAGCATCTGAAATTCAGATTGAAATTGAGATTCAGCATCCAAGTCTCTCAAGTCCATTAGTAGGTCCAGATGCATCATTCATGCAAGTTTGGTGAAGATAGGACAAGTAATAAGTTAGATACAGGACCTGCAACAAAAACTTTAACCAGGTCCGGACGCCGACGCCGACGCCGACGCCGAGGGTATAGCATAAGCTCCCCCCGACTTCGTCTCGGTGAGCTAAAAAGTGATCAGAAAAGCTCTCTTGAGCTTACAGCTCAGGTGAGTTAAAAAAATGAAAGAGCTAAAAAGTTGTAACATCCTTTTTTCCTTAATATTGACATTATTGAGCACATAATTAGCTGCAGAACTGTAGCTCCACAGAAAATTCGGGTTGACTGACCATCAAACCAAATTTTCCTCAGAGCTAGCCTACAGTTCTGCAGCTATAATCGATACACATGTATATACAAACTAAGACTAGTGTAATCTTTTAAAAGTTTTTTTTTCAAATGAAATCTATCTCATTGTTGACCATTCATAAAAAAAACTTTAAATGGTTTGATGTTAATTTTATAATTGAGAAAGTTAACTAAAGGTATTAAATTGTACCTTGTTCGAGGTGGTCACCTGCAGGGTCAACTGTCTGAGAAACTGAAGACATGCTTGGAGCTAAGAAATAATTAAATGCTTCCAATAAGAGAATATACAGTAGTCAATGGAAACTACCATAGCAAGTTAACAAGTCATAAATCTTTAACATTTAAAATGATTTCATCTGATATAACAATCAAGGTTGATTGGTTTTCCACTTCTTCTTTTTTGAAGAATTAAAAATTTTAAATAATAATCAAATTGCAAATCACCATCTGTATCAATACCCCCTGTAGACCAGAGAGATGTGGCTCTCCATCTGCAAGACGCAGAAATGTCTCCTCTCCTTGTGTGAGAGGGGGGAGAGGGGGACCACCACCAGTTTTTGGGCGTTTAACTCCATCCAGCTTTTCTTTGCCTATGACAATATATAGTATAAAGTAAAAACTACTAAAAAATATGAATGTAATATAATTTGTCTATAATCAGTATAAACCAACAATCTGATACCAATCATAAATGCCTCTTTTAAAACAACTCATTTATCTTTTCCATGCATTTTAATTATAAATTTAGACCTTCATCTTGCTCTTCATATATAATATGTAATTTATATGTTGCCTTATATACAGGCATGGGGTAATCGAGTAATCGTATTCGATTGTAATGATTACTCTTTTTCAAGTAATCGACAGTAATCTGTAATCGAAGAGATTTTCGATTACTTGTAATCGTAATTTAATCGATTACAGCTAAAACGTTCAGTGTAATTATAATTACTTTTTTGATTTCTTACGATTACTCTTTACATAAACATATTGTGAAGCACTTATTGTATTAAAAAATACTCATCAAGTGTTGTTTATAATACAATTCATCGAATAAAATTGTTTATATTCATTTTTATGATTTTCCACTTTCACTTAAAATATAAATGTTGGTTCACATGTCATTGAGTACATAATCAGATAATCAGTTTACTCCATGTTTCACACTTCTTTGCAGATTTTTTTTTTTATTATTTAACATAGTGTGGCTCCGAAAAACCACTAAGCTACTGACAATTATTAGAGAGAGAGACAGAGAGAGAGAGAGAGAGAGAGAGAGAGAGAGAGAGAGAGAGAGAGAGAGATTCAATTCTCGTATTACCAATAACAACCAAATATGGCTAAAGGTGCAAGGTCAAGATTTCATCTAAACTCGTAAACGTCCAGGAAAAAAAACTTGTTTACATGACAGAGCTCTAATATATATATAATTGCTTATAATTTGACATTTGAATAAGCAGTAGAAATTATTATTATTTATTTCAACTTTGAACAATAAGCTCATCTGCATTAAACATAATAACATTTATAAACATATGCGAGGCACGCAAAATGCGAAGCCAGTAGGCTTCAGAGTCTCTGCAGAGCGTGCACTCTCGCTATGGAGAACAACATACAGCTTTCATATATGTTCACATCATATAAGATATTGTGAGATACAATAAATATATATAATACTAAAATTATGATTTACCAATTGTAATAGAAAAAAAAATTGTATAGTTTTAACTAGAGCAATGAATTTCTGAACATAGTTGCATAGTGAAGATATTTACCAAGGTTACATAACTCTTTGGTATTGTTTGAACTTAATAACTGAACAAGTTTGAACACAGATGGTTTTTTAACATAATAATTCTTATTGTTATATTCAGTAGTATATTCTCACTATATAACTCTATATAGACGAATAGTCAATAATTGTAATATTAGCTCGTCCGAAAAATATTGACCGGTCAATATTTTTTTGATATTGACCGGCTAGGAATAATATCTAGAGAACATTCCCTCTATTTCAAACATTCGCCTCTGATTTGTGGATTCGTAAACGATGACGTAAATAATTCTTCGCGACTCCAAAACAAGGTGACGTCATAATAGAGAGTCAGTAAATAACGGACGCGCAATGCGACGGTTTGCTATCATAACGGATATAAGGATTTGCGAATTGCTGTGAAGTAAAATCAGGTAGAACATCTGTATGTTAATTCTTACGGTCGGCGGAATATCACCAGTGACCGTTTGATGCAGAGGATATTTTGGAAATGAACTTCGACAAAATTGAATTCGTAAGTTCTTTGTTGAGCTGAGAAAATTACAGCGATCAGTTTTCAATTACTTTCTTAAATTTTGGTTTGTTTCTTCATATAACAAAACAAATGTTGACTGTGTTTTCGGGCAACATTGATTACATTAGCCCCCTTGGGACGAAAATATTGCCCTCCACTTCGCGTCGGGCAATATTTCATCCCTCGGGGGCTAATATAATCAATGTTGCCCTCAACCCCAGTCAATATTTGTATAATGTATCTTGATCTTAGTGAATTGTAAAGTGGGCATTTTAACACAAAGTGAAAAACATCTTCAATGTCGTTGTGATTACAAAAAATACATTTTCTTTCATTTCTGGCAATGTTTTTATACCTTCCAGACTCAACTGCTAATGAATGAGATTCTAATCTATACTTTGTAATACATCTTCTAAATTTCTTAGGTATAGGTTTGAGTAAATAAGACTGCATGCAAAAATTATCTATCAAATGTGAAAAAATATAACATTTTGGAGAGTTATTGATAACAGCATACAATTCCTGACATTGAACATCTATTATTCTTTTCTTTATAATTGGAAAATGTTTTTGGAACACAAGGTATTCTTGGTGTTCCCATAATTATAAAATGTTATTTTATGAAGATTGAAATATGAAGTCTCAAATTTTCATATCATTCATAATGAAAATACCCCTTTAACTCTAAAACCAAATTAACTTGAAGAGTTTTTATATGATATGTTCAGAACAGGTACCATGCGCATTTTAATAAAAATTTTTCTAAAGTATTCTATTAATAATCGATTACATGTTATAAAGTAATCGACTACTGGACAAAAATGAGTCTCAGTGTAATCAATAAATAATCGATTTTACAAAATTCCCCGAAGTGATCGATTATAAATCAATTACTTTTTTAAGTAATCGTGTCCATGCCTGTTATATATAAACAAAGGTCTAGTTTCAATTAAATTGTATTCTGACCATGATACTTGTATATAATTTATATGCATTTAAAACTTATGCTAAAAAAATACTCCCCACCCCAAAAAGAAAAAGAAAAATGAAGTGTCAAATTTGTGTCGCATTAGAACATATTAACTATTTTTTCTTCAAATCATCAACCATTTAAAAAATGTTTTATTAAGTGATGCTCTTAATTGTTAAGAATTTCCTGTTCCTGGTGACAACAAATGTTTGAAAAAAAAATAGTTATGCTCTCAATAAATTAGATCATATCAAGTAAAATTTGGCAATATTTCATATAATCATTTAATTATTTGTTATGAATCCATATTCATACAGATCCTACTCTTTTAAATTAAAATGAATTCATACTTACTTCTTGATTTGACATTATAATATTTTTTCTTAACCTCCTCCCAGGTCCTCCTTTTGGTGTTGTATAGTCTACAATATTCAAGAAATACATGATCCACCCCTTTATTAGTGTCCACAAAGCAGAGATAAAAATAGATCAGTCAGTTGCGGTGGGTTTTTTTCTTCTGATAACCAATGCATCTATCCTTTTTTCTCATAATTAGTTTGTCTTTCTTTTAAGCACCTCAGTGTATATTTCGTAAAACGTTTCTTGTATAAATTTATTCAGTTAATTGTGTGTATACGGGCAAAGAAGAATCACTTCGACGATGTTCTTGTAAACCGATACGAATTTGTCAACTATATATTCTAAATTTTATACAAACGAGTATAGTTTTCCGGCAAAATTTCATACTAACGAATTCAATTTATCGGCAATCAGTTGCCATTCCCTTTCTCGCGTTACTTTTAGCTTTCCGTTGGCCCCGCTCCCTTTCATCAAGCCGAACAATGCCCCCGATCTTGTTTTAACTTCCTCAATCAACATCACTTCCTCGTCATCTTGCCAATTCTGAGATCGGCGTTTACCCGTAATTGCTTTGTCGTCCATTTTTGTTTTTTTAAATGAAAAAGCAGACGATAAGAGGGTATACTTACGTTTTGTTTACACGTTGTCCAATGCGTTTTATTGCTTTTTCAACACTAGAGAGTTCCATGGGGCCGCTTCATGCGTTGAAAAAATCCGCGAATACCGTCTCGCGAGAACATAAATTTGAAAAAATTCTCAACTCAAGTCTTGAGAATTACTCAGCTAAGAATATTCTCAAGTAGCTTTATGGCGGTGGTTTTGAGAATATTCTTAGCTGAGTAATTCTCAAGACTTGAGTTGAGAATTTTTTTGAGAATTCTCAAAGTTTTATGGCGGTGGACCCTGGCAAGTGTCACTTATTTCGTTGATCATAATTTTGTGGATATAACCTTCCTAGTTGAGTCCCCGAATATACTGCCAGTAACACTGCATCTTACAAGAATCCTCCGTCCTGTGGCTACTGTAAAGGAGGTATTTCTCAATGTCATTGATGGTCACCTTGGGATAACTGCAAGACTTTCCAGACCAACCAGATTTTAAGTCCGATATGTTAGGAACGTTGTCGGCACATAAGAACGGGGGTACAACAACATGTTCTTCAGCGACAGGTTGATCAGTAGAGTTATTTTGGTCGCATCGCGAGTGTATACTGTCATCAACACGCTGGGCAAGTGTCAGTTTGCTACCATTAATTTTCAAGTGATTTAACCTTAGAGAATTCTGAATTTCTGTTTTTGTGAAATTAAGAACATCTTACACAGTTGTTTTAGGTGATAAGGGCAACGATCTCGTAGACGAAATAATCGAATTCGTCATGGGTGGGATAATTTAAAAATTCAGCGGCTTGTTACTTGTAAACCGGGTGTAAATATTACCTTCCCGCAAGAACAACTAGAAATACGAAAAGACAAAATATGAAATGCATGCAAATAAATCTCGCTACGTTAAATCTTAAAAATTTCTCTTGTTGCTGAGTCATAGAGCCTTTTTTTTTTAATTTTGTGTTCATGAACTAATGATAAAATTAATTATTTGTTCATGAATAAAAAAAATTGATGCATCCATGTTTATTCATGAACAACTCATTACATATCTTTAAAGTACATGAAACTCTGGTAAGAAAGTTTTTAAAGGAACTCACTAATTGTTTGACAACCGAAGTATTTATTGCAGATTTCGTGATTCTGACAGTTACATTGATTTTTACATTGATATCCAAAATAATCATCGGTGCATGGCTCTGAACAGTTAAACCCATGGGCTCCAAAACATTCTATATAAGAAAAAACATTACACAAAATACATGGATTTCTTCAGTTACACATTTATGTACAAGAAAATTTATTTTTACGAAACATTAAACATACCTTCACATATCCCCTCGTGTCTATAATATCCTGTGCAGCATTTAATACTTTCACTGTAATAATTTTTATTTTTAAATGTTATTACGCAAAAGCTCGTAGAGAATACATGTAGTTAACTATTTCCATAGGAAACACATTTTTAACCAAAGCCTTTAAAAGAACGCAAGTCATTTTTAAGATTTGAAATAATAATCTATCAAAATCTGACTTAGTAAAACTTATGAAATAATTCGAACATTACTTACTCTCCTTTGCAGGTATTATTCGTAGAATTAGTGCCGTTACTTTGTACTTGCATGTACTGCACAACCAACATAGTTGTTAACGCGTATTTTCGCATTTTCGCATTGAAGCCAATGATCTTTCTGCAACGAAAAACTTTTTTCCTTGTGTTTATATCTGAGCATTTATTATTTTAAATGATCAGACATCACGTGATTTATTTTCATGGCAGTCGGCCAAAATAAAAGCAAACTATATGTACATGAAGAGAACCGGTAACATGTGTTTGAATCTAAATTTTATGAAATAAAATATCATTTTTACAGAAGAAGTTTTTGATATTCTGTTGCTATTGTTAAATCAGTATATCATAGCTATTTTGAAAAGTTACATAGTATGACAATGAGCAAACATTAAAAAGTTTTAACCACGCGTTCTTTTGTAACTAGATTAATTCCTTTTACTAACACCGCCAACAATTGATATTTTATATAAACTTTATATACATACACTTTTAAACTCATATTTTGTTTATATATGAAACTTGAAGAACATGGACACTGTGATCTCTGTAGTGGAATAGAAATCCACCAATAAATATATGCCACTTTAAATCGTAACTTACTAATCGCCAGACAACCGAAATATTTCTTGCAGATCTCATGCTTTTGACAATCACACGAGTGTTAACACTGATATCCAAAGTAGTTATTATTGCACGGCATTAAACAGTCAGGTCCAGCGGCTCCGAAACATTCTATTATACAATAGATTGCAGAAACATATTCATAGCCTATATTTTTCGTGTAATGAATTTGATAATTTAAAAAAACAATGTCAATCAAACAGGATGCATCTTTACATATTCTATCGTCATTATAACATTCTGTACAGTGTTTAATACTCCCACGGAAATGATATTTTTTTTATCTTAAAGGGGAAGGAAAGTCAAAAACATAATTTATTTATTTTAATTAAGTGGTGTAAATTATCACATGTGGTCATGCTGTTTTGAAAATAAAATACGTAATTAAGCTTTAATGAACGTTTGAAAATGGAGAAATCGTATTTACTGGAGGCTGACATGATGTAGAACTCTTTTGTATGAAAAACCCAAATAATAAATAATTATTTTGACGTCACACCATCTATTCCGGTTTGGGTTACATATACAAATGAATGTACACAGTGCTCTGAATATAATTAACGCTGGTTTATGCCTTTCTGTTACTCAAATAATCGACTAAACAAAATTGATAATGTTTCAGTTCACACGTCAATCTTAAGAATAAATACATGTATCAATATATGCATTTTTATAAGTAAATGACAGCTGCTAATCTGCTATCATTCAAAGTCAAGTTCTTCGCTAACTGAATAAATGTTATAATTGTAATTGGGATGTTTAAAATTCATTCTTTAAAGTCGGAATTACCATGTCGAAATAACGACGGCAGACATTTTCGATGATACTTGGCATCTGTTGACAATTTTCACATTTACGCGGAGGTTTCTCCGACACTAACCTCCGCTTTTAGATTTCAACGAACATGCTCCATATGACGTTAGTTTGTAATTTAGTGGAAAGTCAAAGGTAAAAGAACGGTCTCAAATCAATATCATTTCAAATTTTCCAGAACTTGGCATTTACAGCGAATATCACGATTTACTAATACTGATGTTATGTTGATAAGACAAACCAGAATAGATGGTGTGACGTCATAGATTAAAGTTCAGTGGCAGCCCCCGTGGCGGCGGAAAATTAATTTTTAAGCGATCGATTTTCTTGATTTATTGATTGTTCCGGGGTTTTTAATGAAAATAAATACGATTTACAATTATAGGAGAGGAAAATTAATTGATTTATTGTACAGCATATTTTTAGTTTCCTTCCCCTTTAAAAATTTCATTTTATTTAACAAACGTTCACTGCAAGTTAACAGTTTTAACCTAATTCTTTAAAAGATTGACACCATTCTAAAAGTTTGAAAAGTATTTCTAAATCATCAGTCTAAGCAAAACACTGAATGTAATAAATTAATCATAGCTTACTTTTCTTTTCCAAAGACGTTGGTCGTAGAATAAGTTACTTTTATTTGCACTTTTATGAGCTGCACAACCAACAACATTTTTAACGCACATGTTAGCATGTTTGCAATAAGCGCGGAAATCTTTCTAAATAGAAATATGAATTCCCTGTGATAAAGGACTTTAAAGGATAAAGGACGAGTATTTAAAACGGGATCATTAATCACCTGATTTATATATATTTACGTTTTCCATTGTCTTTGCCTGTGATAACAGTACGCATCGATTTTGTACTATAAAACCCATAACTTCAAATTGCATATAATTGGGGCGCCAGCGGGATTTGCTAATCGTACAATGGCTTAAACTTATATAAATATAAGAAATAAGGAATCATTCTTTGAATATTATGAGGTGATAATTTCGGTCGGGGCGTTATCAAATCTATCATAAAACCCTTCGGACTCTATTAGATTTGATCACGCCCTGACCAAAATTATCCCCTCATAATACACAAGGAATCATTCCTTATTCCTTAATATAATTTACATTCTACTGTGTTGTTTTTATTAAATTCTGTGATCTTTAAATGCCTCCAAATGCACAAACTTTTCACTGGGTACTCGAAGGTTAAAATGATGAGTTTTATTATGACGTCACACACGTTGAACGCTGTAAACTGCAACATCACAAGGGGCTTTATTGAATTTGATCACGCCCCGACCAAATTATCTCCTCAAAATACACAAAGAATGATTCCTTAATCATTTAATATTTATTCGTTTGATGAGATATCGGCGCTTTTGATTGGTTGAAAAATTTCTTTGATACCTGCATCAATAAAATTTTTGCCGGATCTACTTTTCTCAACTGTTCTGATCTAACACTATTTATAGAACGGGAATTTCCAAGATAAACACTGTCAACAAAATGTAAAGTTGTGTCTGTTTTATTGTCAGCAAACAAAATGCAATCTTGTAAATATAAATACTTGAAAGTTTAACCTTCAAAAATAAATTAAACACATTATTTGATTCACGAAATAGAAAATTAAGCGTCTTCTCACGATTTCGTCTGCTTGAGATCAATCAACATTTACAGCGAGGCTGGCTGTTCCTTTTCCAGGAATATTATTATAACGAACTTATAGGCCTATAAACTTTCACGGTAACACTGCTGTTCAAATTTGGTAACTATAATTTTAAAATTTACACACGTACATGATCGGTCATCAGAATAAGCGTCGTAAAGAAAAGCTATGAGTAAAGCATCAACTCCTTCGGCGCATTCCAAGCGGCAGATATCCCATTTAAGTACATCACTGGCTAGTTAGTTACCACAACGTTTACAAAAGTCGCTTATACATACTATTCTTTGTCGACATATCAACTATTTTCATCCACGATCGCCTCTCCTTGGATGGTTATGTCAAGTTGCATATTCCAGCGATCTCACATGATAACTAGTTTTATTACGAATTTCAGCACAGTGAATAATATCACAAGCTATCGCATGTATTTTCCTTTTGTTTTCAATTCAGCCGGTTCAGATTTTAACCCATTATTTGTGTTTAATCCATTAATTCAACTCAGTAGCTCTGCATCAGCCGAAGGTGCATCCATTTTGAATATTGTTGCTTTTGTTGTTTTGTATTCATACGCGCCGCTTCATTTACATTATTTACATTTTTGATCAATGACACTTCACATTTTTTTTTATTTGAAAATGTTTTATTAAATGATAAGAAATGAAGATAATAATTTTTCTATTGATCGACGTATCAAAGAAAAAATTGACCGGAAAACTTTTTCATCAATGCGCTACGCGCATTGATGAAGTTTTCCGGTCAATTTTTTCTTTGATACGTCGATCAATAGAAAAATTATTATCTTCATTTCTTAATTCCTTAATATAATTTACATTCTACTGTGTTTTTCCATCAAATTCTGTGATCATTAAATGCACAAACCTTCACTGGGTACTCAAAAGTTTAAATGATGAGTTTTATTATGACGTCACAAGCGTTGAACGCTGTATCATTTAATATTTATTCGTTTGATGAGATATCGGCGCTTCTGATTGGTCGAAAAATTTCTTTGATACCTGCATCAATAAAATTTTAGCCGGATCTACTTTTCTCAACTGTTCTGATCTAACACTATTTATAGAACGGGAATTTCCAAGATAAACACTGTCAACAAAATGTAAAGTTGTGTCTGTTTTATTGTCAGCAAACAAAATGCAACCTTGTTAATATAAAAACTTGAAAGTTTAACCTTCAAAAATAAACAAAACACATTATTTGATTCACGAAATAGAAAATTAAGCGTCTTCTCACGATTTCGTCTGCTTGAGATCAATCAACATTTACAGCGAGGCTGGCTGTTCCTTTTCCAGGAATATCATAACGAACAGATAGGCCTATAAACTTTCACGTTAACACTGCTGTTCAAATTTGGTAACGATCATTTTTAAATTTACACACGTACATGATCGGTCATCAGAATAAGCGTCGTAAAGAAAAGCTATGAGTAAAGCATCAACTCCTTCGGCGCATTCCAAGCGGCAGATATACCATTTAAGTACATCACTGGCTAGTTAGTTACCACAACGTTTACAAAAGTCGCTTACACAGACTATTCTTTGTCGACATATCAGCTATTTTCATCCACGATCGCCTTTCCTTGGATGGTTATGTCCAGTTGCATATTCCAGCAATCTCACATGAAAACTAGTTTTATTACGAGTTTTTCTGCACAGTGAATAATATCACAAGCTATCGCATGCATTTTCCTTTTGTTTTCAATTCAGCCAGTTCAGATTTTAACTCACTATTTGTGTTTAATCCGTTAAATTCAGCTCAATAGCTCTGCATCAGCTGAAGGCGCATCCATTTTGAATATTGTTGCTGTTGTTGTTTTGTATTCATACGCGCCGCTTCATTTACATTATTTACATTTTTGATCAATGACACTTCACATTTTTTTTTATTTGAAAATGTTTTATTAAATGATAAGAAATGAAGATAATAATTTTTCTATTGATCGACGTATCAAAGAAAAAATTGACCGGAAAACTTTTTCATCAATGCGCTACGCGCATTGATGAAAAAATTGAAGAAAAAATTGACCGGAAAACTTTTTCATCAATGCGCTACGCGCATTGATGAAGTTTTCCGGTCAATTTTTTCTTTGATACGTCGATCAATAGAAAAATTATTATCTTCATTTCTTAAAAACTGCAACGTCACAAGGAAAAATCAAAGTTATGATACTGTATACTTCACAGAATCATGATTTAATGCTTATATTAACATTTTTTTTTAACTTTATGCCTTGTCGGTATGGATTGTAATCGTGTAAAAAAAAATCCAAACATGTAATCATGTAAATTCG
This sequence comes from Magallana angulata, assembly GCF_025612915.1. Taxonomy (NCBI): domain Eukaryota; kingdom Metazoa; phylum Mollusca; class Bivalvia; order Ostreida; family Ostreidae; genus Magallana; species Magallana angulata. The sequence goes on from NC_069111.1 coordinate 44,429,079, forward strand.
AATATCCAATCGTGTTGGTGAGTGAGCCTGAGTATGAATGAGTGTAATTTTGATCGTATAAGCTATAAAACTCAGGGATAAACAATTTAGAGTTGACCCCACAGGCCTTCAATCCAATTTCTCCTAAAGATGATTAATTGCAGGTGTAAAATGTTGTTTGTTATTTACCTGTAACCTGCCACTTTAATACACACTTTCTGTCTGTAGTATCTGCAGTTGTATTTCTGTTTTCGAAATATCACGGCTGACATGTTACTAATCGACAAATGTAAAGTCCACAAGTTTGTCCAATTTTGACATGACCATTTGTCAATCCTGAATTGATAAATACTACCTATCTAAAGATATGGGATACTCTATATGCAATGTTTTTGCCAAAAAAATGACTACGTTCAACATCCGATATTTTTAAATCATTTTATCAGAAATCAAAATCCTACCAATTTGCATACCTATGATATATGTAATATGTTTTACGGTGTGACCGTTGGGGCGAGCGCAGAAGGAACCACACATCTGTCATCATTGTTAAATGCAACCTGTGGACTTGCTCTAACCAAAAAACTTTGGCTTTGTCTCGAAAACTTTTACCACCGCAAGGAACCCGAAGTTATCAAACTTTTATTCCAATGGCCCCTTCCTAGTCTTATACACTTAAACAAACTACCACTGAGCATTAATAAAATGTTAAACAGACTTACATTGTATTAAAATATTTTGATAAACACAACGCCGTTTTTTTATGTAGATAAAATTATGATTTATCTTTTCTTTACCTTTTAATAATGATCATTAAAATCAGTAAAAAATAAATTTCGTCTGTTATTTCTCATTTTGTTCCTTGTTGTAACCTGTGTTTTAATTATTTTCCTCTGTGACATTAATTTTGTTTTAAATCTTTTTAATTTTTGTACGCTATATAAGCGTTGTAGACATGTGCCCTCACCCCTTTCTTAGTGTGTGATATCCTATATTATTTGACCACATATGCAACTATATAACAAATACATGTACCGGTAGATATTTTAACAGTTTAATTCTTTTCTTTTATCTATTCATTACAAAATGACGTGGCTGCACGTAGATCTAATAATGATTAGACTTTTCTTTCTTAATAATTTTTTGTCACCTACCTAACGTATGCATATATGATTGGATCAATATGACAATAAATTTAGCATGGAACTTGCATGTGTATTTACTAAGCAAAAAAAAAATCATCAAAACAAAACTAATCAGCCAAAGAGTCACCGTTAACACTGATACTGAGTACTTCCTACATGATCCAGTACATATGTTTGATCCACCTCTAAATGTAACGCGAGATCTTTGTGACGTCATAGTTAACATTCTTTTGCGCTCGACATTTTTTGTCGGACAAATTCGGAGAAGGAAATGACGTCATATGTCAGCAAAAGTTCAGTTGTTTTTTTTACGTAAGCTTATGTGTTGTTTACTGTAATGTTTTTAGAAGGATTTTTTTTTATTGTTAAAATGAAAATGATGTATATGCGATGTAGAGGTAAGAATTTTCCGTAGAAACACTTCCTATTCCACCATGTTGCTATGCACTGCAAAGGATCACTGGGATAGTAGAACGTTTTCACGCGGGTCCACAAAATTTTCTTTGAACAATGTGCAGATTTCAACTCGAATTTCCTCCGTTCGTACACGTTGTCTATGGAGCTCGCTACGCGAGCGGCGCTTCGCGCCGCCTCGCTGCGCTCGCTATAATTGATCTGGAAAAGGACAATTTCCTATCTTGAAACTGTACCAGGAGTTATCGGTACAATAAGGGTACCTTTTTGGCAGCCCCTAGCCCGCCTGCCATTTTCACTATTTCAATAATCGGAAAACCTGGTTGAAAATTCTCTCTCAAAATTCTTAAAACTTAGAGGGAATGGAGCTACAGACTGTCCATGGGACCTCACGGCGGTCTCCGAACCCAATTCCGCTCAAAATATATTTACCCACTTAGAAAATTTCTTGATCCGTCTCATTTTAAGAAAAGAGTACGCATTAACTTATATTCCATTTCGAATAAAATGTCAAATCATTTTAGAGAAATAAGATATTAGGCATTTTTTTTTAACCCTTATCGTATAATATCATGAGAATTATATTAAAGAAATTAGCGCATTCGTCACATCGGCAACGATTCCTATATATATGAACCTTTTCCTGTTTGGTCCAGTTTTAATCATACCTCAAAAACCTTTCTAAAAATAATACTGGTATTTTCGGAAGAAAAAGTGTCGTTCGTCAAAAGCTTATGGCTACAGTTTAGCTGAATATTGTTTTTTTGTTTTCGTCCATTCCAGCGATTACGGCATGCCTTTTCCTGCAGCAAGGTAGTTGCCATGTCAACATTCGACAAACTTGTAGACTTTCCATTTGTCAATTTCTATCATGTCAGATGTGCTATTGCCAAGCCCGAAGATACAAATGCAGAAATTAATGATTGAAAGTGGGCAGAATTGAAGGTTTAATTAACTAATGAAAACAACAAGTTGCTGTCCTTTAAAAAATGACTACAATACGTGGACCATTTGCGTGAAAGCCTTAAGATTATCAGAGATTCCACCGACTCTAGCCCTCTGCTTTTAACCACTAAATGTGTACGTTGTATTACGTATACATGTATGTATAGCCCTGACTTTTAATCCAGAATTTAAAGGGTTCATACTTCTAAAATAATTATGATCTATCTATGAATGAAGTTTGCATGAATAGTATCAGGCATTCGGTGAATTTTACTATTTGCGCACACATTACGATTCGCACTACTTTGTTAACTATGCAGTGACAGCTTTGTGTAAATTAAAAATTTCATATTTTGATGCATTTTTCTTGAGAGTTAAACTTTTATACAGAGACATAATTATTCAATCATACTTAAATGCTTAAAAAATTTAATCGGAAAGTACTCTAGCTTCGCCTACTATAAAAGTAAAGTTAAGTTACATGTGTATTCGGAGAACAACAAAACATTACAAATTATGCTATTTAATGCATGTTGTAGTTTCGGCATAACATTAACTTATTTCATAATACTGATAGTTCATATCACATGCCAATCACTTCTTGAAAAGGAATACTTTGTTTCTGTACTGTTTACCGACAACATAACAATTACAGCGCCTTTGAACTTTTGCACACATATGGCACAGAATCCCGATCCCGATTAAGTTAAACGTGTGCTAGCCTGGTTCCCTGAGCTACCCAGTACGGACAGGAACCAGGCTACCTCATGCGCAGGCTGAATTTTCCCCATAGCATCCGGTTTAACCTCGCTTATATATTTTCTGCGTGGACCTCAGGGTCCACGCAATAAAGCTGCAAAATGTGCATCATGCGAAGGAACAGAGTGAAATATTACATGTGTTTATGCCCGAGTTTTATAGTTTACACGATCAGAATTACACATAATCATACTCAGGCTCACACACCAACAATATTGCAGATTCGGATTTACAAGTTAGCATGTCTGGATTTTTTAACACGATTACCCTCCATATGTCTGCAAATATGATTTATACCTTAAAATTCCTATCTTATCCTAAGGGTATTAACTTCATATTAATGGAAGAGCCACAGTAAAAGCCACAAGCGTGAACTTTGATTTTTGCTTGCGACGTTGCAGTTTACAGCATTCAACGTTTGTGACGTCATAATAAACTCGTCGATTTAATCTTTGAGTACCCTGTGTGCAATACAGAGTGAATGAAGGTGTTATACATTAAGCACAGAGAAATTCACCTTATTGGAGCTCCACCTCTGCCCCGCCTGGGGCTTGAACTCACGACCTCTGGAACCCATTCTCCTAGCAGTGAGCGGCATTGCGCTTACCATTGGCCATCTGTGCAAGACATAAATTTTGCTTTGGATGACAAACGGAACCTAGCGCGCTGGGGCCCGAAATCAAGACCTAAGTCAACTATTTGTAGTAAGGTACGTTTGACTAAAAGGCGTAACTTTACGCCCGACCTAAGTTAAGTAAAAAATCTACGCTTAGCCAAGGGTAGTCGTAACCTTTATGTACCCTTATTCAATATATTAATATTACATACACATGTTTATCTTGAGTTCACCATACATCGAACACGTACATTTGTACATCTGTACCTCGGATCGGACAACTTTGGTTAAACATTTCAAACAAAATGTGAGCCGCTTTTGTGTCGTTTCACCTATCCACGAATTAGAACTAATGGTCTTCATTATTATAATCAAAAGTTTTTGACTATTAAATTGTTCAAGAAATAGCATAATAGACATCATAAAAATGCTATCATTATAAAACTTAGTTACAGTGCTGCTATCGTGAAAGTTGACAAAACTATCCTATCCTATCCTATATCCTGTATCCTGCATCCTATCCTGCAAATAAGCTCTATCCTATCCTATCCTATCCCATACTTTCAAAATATAGGAATGCAAGTTAAATGAAACGAAATTTAATGATAAAATGATTTTATTAATTAATGTAGTACTCAAAATGAATAATTAAATCTTAAAACCGAATATTCATCGAGCGGGATAACTTACTTACCTGTGCTACGGTAAAATTAAATCGTACGCGAGATGGACACAATAACGTAAACAAACAGGTAAGCGATTAGATTTTTGATTTAATTATATTTATGCATAAAAAACAGATAAATAACTTCGATGCACTTATTGAGGAACTGTTTAGTCACATATTTTTTTCAAATTATTTTCTTATCACATACAACTGAGCGTCATTCTCATTATTCGAGCGATTCGTTCGGCGATAAATGTAAACACGATCTGAAAATAAATAATTCCTTTCGGAAGTTTATATCGTTTATAGTTTAAACCACTCGGAGGTATTTTTAAAGTATAGATTCTTAAGCATTTATAGCTAGCTAACATTTATTAATTCGATATGTTCAGGTTAATATCGGACAAAAATATGCGTCCCTGTTACTGGGCTTCGAAGAAATTATATTAAACGTGAATCAATATCTGATTCCTGTATACATGTTTATCTTTTAAAATGCCAAATTAGTCGTTTATAAATTCAAGCTTTTATTAATTTGCAGACTTTAAATGAAGTAAATACAGAAATATATGTCTGACGTTGTCAAATGTTGCAACGAATTTTCGCAGTAACTCCGTACTTGCGTACGAATTGACAAAGATGTAGCGCCGACATTATGTTATGCACCGCGTTCTTGATATAATAATTATTCTTAAATGGTTTAACTTGTTAAACGTTTTAAATTGACGTTGAAAATACATTGTTTAGCCAATTTACGTTTCGCAAAATAACTCTGAAATTTATACTCGAATCTGATTGGCTACAGGATGCAGGATAGGATAGGATAGGATAGAACTTAATTTTTATATTTCTATCCTGTATCGTGCATCCTGCATCCTATCCTATCCTATCCTTGTCAACTTTCAGGATAGCAGCACTGTACACTCAAAAGCATAATTTGAATGTTGGCCATTTGAAAGTGAATAAGTGAAAATGCACCCTCTAACTCATATAATTAAAAACAATTGAAACAAATTGTAATAAAAGATTAGTGTAGAAAATATTATCAATTAATTCCTATAGTCATATTTGCTCTTCGAACACACAAATCCGTTGACACAAATCTAGATTTCAAATTAATAAATATATTTATTCAATCCTCTGAATTTTTTGCACGAAGTAAGAAAGTTTCGTTATTTTTAAATATCTTTTGAATAGTTGTTCGATGCTTGCATAATATTGTCCAATTAGTGATTAAATAGCTCGTTACTGCATTAATTTGTTTATTTTCTATGTTTTATACAAATCCACTTTCAATGATTAATCAAATTTAGCGAGAGGAAAACGAGTAATTTTTAAAACAACTTTTATTTATACTGAGACCATAATTGACGCATGATCAAAAAAGAAAATTTCATGGGTGTCCGATGCATGGTGCATGTAATCACACTAAATATCGGTGACAAAAAAACCCCAGTTCAGTTGAATCAATAATTTTGAACGTATCCCATTGGCTATACTAGTAATTAAAAATATATCCTTCTTATAAAATATTTCAGCGGGTGATTTTGACACTGAACAGGATCAATCTTTCAACTAATATCTTTTGAACATTATGTAACCAATGTTCCTGTAACCCATCAAAACAAATGATAAACAGATAGATGGATAAAGATACATGTATCTAGATAGATAGAACTTGACATTTGATTTTTGTGATTGTTGAGAGAGAGAGAGAGGGAGAGAGAGAGAGAATATTTATGCACATTGGTAACGTTAACATTTATGTTCAGTATATTGTTGTTAAAAATTAATCCTGGGCTGGGTTTTACAAAAGAACTTACGACAAAGTCGTAAATATTTACAACCTTGTAAAATGATCTTTAATGAACAAAATTGACATAAAACAATTTATTTAAAAATATTTCAATTCCCATAATTATGTTTTTGAGCCATTAAAATAAATCATTGATTTTTATGGTGATTAATTAGCATTCATTAATTTGGTCGTAAGTCGTAAGTTCTTTTGTAAAACGCAGCCCAGATTAGTGACAAAATCACACAAGAAAACTTGCTGAAATGTTTTAATTGAATAATATAAATCATTTTGGGCTAATATGATATGTTCAAAATTATTAATCCAACACAGTTATTTATGTTATCGATATCTATGGTGTTTTCATCATGTACCATGGAGTTTTTAATTTTATCATGTGTCAATGATGGCTCGAGTATACAGAATTTTTGTTAATAATTTTCTGGTTTTCTCATGCCTAATCATAGAAAGAAGATACGTGATCGAATTTGTTTAAACATAAAAAATAAAGTGAATTATTGCATTAATGAGCTATTTAACTATGATTCGGATAATATTAAACAAGCATCGAACAGCCATACAGTAGCCACATATATATATATATATATATATATATATATATATATATATATATATATATATATATATATATATATATATATATATATATATATATATATATATATATATATATATATATATAATATAGAGGATATATTTTTACTTAGTCCATTCTAATGCCAAACATTCAAATTTAATTTATCCATTTGTGTAAAATTTGTGCGACCAAGTTTCCAATGATGGCGTTTTTCACGATGCCTATATTGCCATTTCTTTGACAATATGATAATTAATTAATTCGTTGCACTCCGACACCGACCGTCCGCTGCGTCTGACGGGATTTTTCTTTCTCGAAATTATGGTCTTTTATATACAGATGTAATTGCCTCGTTCAAATCTGGTGTTTAATATATTATTAAGTTTTGAATATTGTGCTACATTGTAGCTTTGTAGATGTTTTTCACTATATATATATATATATATATATATATATATATATATATATATATATATATCTATATATCTATCTATCTATCTATCTATCTATCTATCTATCTTTGTAACGGCTGTTGAAACTGAACTCCTTTTGAAATAAATGGTGTTTTTCCCACTTTCACCGATAGTCGGGGAAATCAATTTGGGTATATCCGTCTGTATGACTGTCTGTCCGTTTATTATTATAATGTCTATATTGAATTGTTTTTCTACTGAATTTTTTAAAAAAAATTACCCATTTTTAGACTTTAATTACTGTTATTGGTGTATACATTGGACGAAATCTTCAAATTTTTTTAAAATGCATGCTATTCTTAAATGCACAGATAAATTTGAGCACAGGTCTCAAGTACGTTCCGAACCCTAATTTGACCTTGTGTGAACAATTCGCGCAAAATGTGAATGATATCTCATTACGTAGAGAATTAAAACGACTTATTCGTCAACAGCCGGATATACATTTTCTGGACTTCCGTGACGAAGCAATATTGTTTTCTGAGTATGAAGAAAAGAACCGCTCAAAGTGCTCAACAGACAGACATACGACAGAAAAACAGGCCGCAGAATCTTCACAGAAGTCAGAGAAAACTACTCAAGGAATTGACAAATACTTAGAAGTCATACAACGGCAGGAACAAAACATCGACGATCTTACAAAGTCACTTGAACGGCAAACTTTATCCAAATCCAAAGAACCTTGTCTTTATTATTTAGTCGGTCCTCACCTATGCGTCTATCGAGTTCTTTTTGTAGATTTTTTATTTGTTGTCGTGATTTCTTTGTCGTCATGGTTCGGCGTTTAAAGGTATTTCTATCAAAAGAGGTAACGGTACGTTCAGGACTTTTCACAGGTGAGTTGTTTTCAGCGATGACTGCTCACTGGATTTTTTAGACATTCTTCCTCACACAAGAATCACCATTGACTGTAGATACCGGCGACGCCATTTGTGACCGAGTAAATAATAAAGACAAGGTTCTTTGTTTAGGATGTTTTATATGTACAAAAAGGTGATTCTGTTAATAAATACATGTATAAACACCTGTAAATGTATATACAATTTATACACAGTAATTCGTTACGGTTTAAATAAACCTTTAAACTTTATTATAATCTTAGTTTACGTTATGTAGACACTAAGAAAAGTTATGTTATATAAATTGAAACAATAAATACCTTGTGCGAGATGTTGGTGTACAAAATCGCCGAACCCACAGTGAAACAAAATCAAAAGTTACCGGGTTTTGTAATAATAGAAATAATCTGATTCGATAATACTAGCCAATGGGAACAACGGCCAATAGAAAAGTAAAGAAAGTGTTCACCAACTCACTCCACCTGCGCACAAGAACAAGCGTAACTTGATTAACAATTAGATATTGTAAATTTTAAATCTGCCCACATTTATAATGAAGTTCATTTTCAAATACCATAAAAACAATTTATTTCAATAGTGGTTGCAAAGTGATGCTTATAATTAAATGCATCGCTAACCACTATTGAAATAATTGCTTGTAATGATGGTAAACAAAAGTTTTACACACAAAAAGAATGATAGACGGACAGGCAGTCAGACAGACGGCCGGGAAGACCCAATTTAATATTTCCCACCTTCTGTGAAAGCGGAGGACAATGATTATTTCAAACATAGCTGTGTTTATATGGGTTGAACATTTATTTATTTATTTTATTATATAAAAATGACAAATGACAAACTGTCAACCGTCTCAAATGTCCATAAGACGAAGTACAAATTAAAAAGCAGAGCAAACACGGACCTAAAAAAGATATAGTTGGGATCAGTATAATAAGGCGTCACCATAAACACAAGTTCTTGCATATCACAAGATTCTTAGCCTGATACTAGTACACATACTTTACGATTGTCACAAAACAAGATATATCTAAAAACAAGAAACGTATAGAAAAAATACGAAAACACATAATATATTAAGTAAGTTAATCGGCGAGAACTAATTATACCAGTAAAAATCTGCACAGCAGTGAACATTTTAACATTAGTTACATAATTAAAGTTTCATTAACCTATGATATAAAATTTGAGTCTATCATACCTAAATCAAGTATCTGGAATAGTTCGTGAAGTAAAGTATTTCTTGCATGATAAATTGTTTGGAAACTAATAAAAAGTTAAATAAATCTCCCTTCTTTCCACATGTTTATAAAGTAGTTACAAAGTAATATATGATATGATATTCATTCCCAACTACTATTCAAATAATATTTATTAGTGGTCGTATTTTAATCGTAGTTGCAAATGTTATTTGCATGATAAAGTACATCCGCAACTAATATTGAAATAATCTATTCTAAAAGGGGCTGTGTTTCAATAGTTGTTACAAAGAGATATTTATAATGAAATTCATTCTGGATTCTTATAATGAAATGCATTCTCAAGTAAATAGTGATTGTATTTCAATAGCGGGTGCAACAGTCCAATTTAATGTTCATGCTACATTGATTTCCTTAATTATCCAATATCTTTATATGACCTAAGATAAATGGACATAATATGCACAGAATTATACACACACAAAAAACTATTATTGAATTGTTTTAGGTTTTTTTCTAGCGAAAACAGGATTTTGGATCATAAAATTTCTCTTTTAATTCCAGATAATGAATATTTTTAACCTGGGAATATTATTATATTTGTTTATAGCGAGCGCAGCTCGCCGGCGCCGCGAAGCGAGCTCTAAGAACCAGTGTGCGCGGGAAAAAGAACGAGCTAAACCTACAGTTCATCAAACAAAATTTGTTGTCTACGTCCCATAATGCTCTCTAATGTTTTCACCCGTGGTGCTATGCCAAAAATGGCCGACTTTTAACTCGTAATTTACGGTGACTTAAAGTTTGAAGACACGTTTTGAGTAACGCATATGCTTTGGCGAGACTCAAAGAATTTATTACATGCTGCCATACCTCCGTATTGAGTCGAGAAACATAAACAAAGACGAACAAAGTCATGGATGACGTCACAGTGCACTCGCGCTATATTTCCCGCGATAAATTTAGAGGTGGATCAAACATCTGTAATGAGTGTACTGGCTATTTCAGTATAGACTGCGATACCTGCCTCATTGACATATGATTTGTTTTTATTATTTTTTTTAATATAGAGATTTTATGTATATATACTAGCAAGAGTTATACTTTACTGTCATATCGATCCATTTTTAACCTAATTGTGCATGCATGTATAGTAGGCAGTTAAGTATATGAGTAGGGAGGAAATAAACAATAGGAAATTTTGAACAAAATAAAAAGGAATAAAATGAAAAAATAAAGTTAAAAAAAATTATGTAGATATTGTATATACATGTAGTCAGACCATTACATTTAAAAGTGGAAAATTACACATTTACAAACAGGTACCGGTCTCTCTCTCTCTATCTCTCTCTCTCTCTCTTGGTAGGGTGTTGCACCGTATGTATCATAACCATTAAAATTAGTACCTTTGGCATACTTATTGTAGAGCAATACTCTCTCAAAAATTCTTTGACGTTCGTTGATACTTAAATAAAACTATAAGTTGACAATGATGCATGTGCAATTCTTGCTGCGCTCGCCAGAACGGTAGCACCGTAAAACATATTAATAATATAGATTTCTTTGTGCTAATATTAATCATTATTAATTAAGGTATAAACTGGTTCACTTCTGTAAGGTTATTAAAATTTGGATAGATAAGCAATGCACACGCGTGCACTGGATTTAGTCAAAACATTAATAGCGAGTGAAGCGAGCTCTAAGAAACAGTGTGCGCGAGAAAAAGAACGAGCTAAACCTACAGTTCATCAAACAAATTTTTTTGTCTAGGTCCCATAATGCTCTCTAATGTTTTCACCCGTGGTGCTATGCCAAAAATGGCCGACTTTTAACTCGTAATTTACGGTGTCTTCAAGTTTTACGACACGTTTTGAGTACTGCATATGCTTTGGAGAGACTCAAAAGATTTGTTACATGCTTCAATACCTTCGTATTGAGTCGAGATACGTAAACAAAGACGAACAGAGTCCTGGATGACGTCACAGTGCCCTCGCGCTATATTTCCTGCTATAAATTTAGAGGTGGATTAAACATATGTAATAAGTGTACTAGCTATTTCAGTATAGACTGCAATACCTGCCTCATTGACATATGATTTGTTTTTTGTTTTTTTATAGAGATTATATAAATATATATACTAGCAAGAGCCATATTTTAGTGTCATATCGATCCATTTCTAAGCTAATTGTGCATGCATGTACAGCAGGCAGGTAAGTATATGAGTAGGGAGGAAATAAACAATAGGACATTTTGAACTTAATAAAAATGAAAAAATAAACAGTTAAAAAATTTATGTCGATATTGCATACTGTGGAATCATTAGATTTCGTGGTGGCTCAATTTTCGTGGAATTCGTGGGTACCTCTCATCCACGAATTAACATCCTCCACGAATTAATAAATTATGGTAATAAAGTCATAGTTCCTTTGTAGGTTTAACAGAATACACGAAATTACGTCACCACGAACTTGTAAAATTTAAGCAATCCACGAAAATTGGCCCCCACGAAATTTAATGATTCCACAGTATAGTCAAACCATTAAATTTAAAAGTGGGAAATTACACACCTACAAACAGGGACCGCTCTCTCTCTCTCTCTCTCTCTCTCTCTCTCTCTCTCTCTCTCTCTCTCTCTCTCTCTCTGGGTAGGGGATTGCTCTGTATGTATCATAACCATTAAAATTAGTACTTTTGGCATACTTATTGTAGAGCAATACTCTCTAAAAAATTCTTTGACGTTCGTTGATACCTAAACAACACTAGGTTGACAATGATGCAAGGTATGTGTCATTATTGCTGCGCTCGCCAGAACGGTAGCACCGTAAAACATATTAGAGATAACAGCAAACCCTGTCATGACACAGAACAACATAAGGTGAAAAATTTCAAAAAATCAACGGATTGAAAGAAACGAAAGTTTTTGTTATTACGTAGATAAAGATAAATGCAGGCATCAATTTGAAAGATTGTATGCAACAAATGAAAACCGACAAATATAAGCCATAGTTTATCTATATAGTGAAAAATAAAATGATAACAATGTTTTGCAATTAGTCTAGCCGCATTTATTCAGGTTCATAACTTGATTCTCTTTTAAAGTAATTTTGGTTATGTTTTTCACAAAAATATGAGGAAATTATCCCACATTTCAATACTCTCTCGATAGACTCTAACAATGATTCTTATAAATATGTTTTGAACTCATTAATTTTCATAGTAGAAGTACCACGTATCCTTATTGGACTATCAACATTTTTCAATATTAAAGTGTGTGTATTAAATATTTCAGTTTTGTGACAGACGTTCATTTTGTTTGATTACAGCAAAACAATTTTGCTAGAACCGAAAAGTGTATTGCATTGAGTAACAATATGATTTTGAAGCATATGGGTTTTTTTCGCTAACGATGTCCAAAGTACGCTTGATTTTGGTACTCTATGCAACACGTGTTGAACTACAAGGTTACAAGAGAAAACCTTCACAATATTCTCATGTACGAGGTAGTCTAAATTTCGTAATCAAGGCTATAAGGGTACATGTACAATTAAATTTGTATTAATTGCAACAATATCATTAATTTTCCGGGGGAAACATACAATGCCACGTTTGCTACATTGAAATCACTTTCACAACTAAAGACAAGGTTTGGTGATATTTTTAAAGTAAAGGTACAAAACACTTTCACAGATCTTTTGTTGATAAGCATTTGAACATACGATGTACACAAAATGAATAGCGGATCTATTATGATGTTTTTCAGACCTGCTTCGTCTTACTGTATTACAAAGGACAACGGTAAATTGCATTTTTTGCCCCAAAATCAAAGTTTTATAAAGAGCTTTAAAAATAAGGTGAAAGATAGTTAAAATCATATTGAAAATAAGGATGTAAAAGTTTATCACCACAGTGACGTCATAATTTAGAAATGACGTCATGAGAATTGCATTATTTTGATAAATTGATGTTTTGTAGCAAATTAATGTGGCATTGTTTGTTTCCCCCAGATAATTAATGATATTGTTGCAATCTTTCAGATAATTTAAATCAAATTCTTTGGAAAAAAGCATATCATTCTAAAAGATTATTTCCTATCGAAATCAGTGTAATCTAAACACTGACTGTAACAAATCAATCATAGCTTACTTTTCAACTTCACTGTGAGATGTTGGTCGTAGAAGTAGTTACCTTTATTTGCCCTTTCATTGGCTACACAATCAAGAACATTGCAAACGCACATTTTAACATGTTTGCAATCAGGGCAAATATTTTTCTACACAAAGGCCTTGTGTTTATTTTAAATGATCTTTTTCAGATCGGGATCAGAGATAACGAGGACTTGACAATAAAACATACATGTTTATAAAAATCAGCTTATACATTTTGACGTTTCAACCAAAAAACCAGTTAGTGGTATCGAAACAAAATTATACAACATGTTTTTATCATTATTACATTAAAAAGCTACGAAAACTATCAAAATATGGAAAAAGAGCAAATGTTTGGGTATCAGTTTTTTACCAGATGCTGCAATTTTGTAACCATGTGTCGTTCTTAAAATGACGTCATCTTTGACATGACGAACTTTATAACAAGGAGATAAAGGTTTGATAAAACGCATTTTAGGTCCTTTTTAAAAGTACACATGATGCTAATAATGAGATAATGCCTTCTGTGTCATAACTGAGTCTACTCAAAAAATGTCTTTGTATATTTTGAGGTGATCTGATCAGATCTAAATCTATCATAAAGCCATTCGGGCTATATTGGATTCGATTAGCCGACCGTATTGGATCACCTCATAATTTTTCAAAGAATGGTTCCTCAATTGTTATTCTTATATTCAATATATTTATCTATGGCAAAAGATACATAGACAAAATATGCATAGAATTATGCAAAAAGCTTAATCATTAAATTGTTTAGAATTGGATTTCTTTTGTAACAAAAAACAAGATTTTGTAGCATTAAGAGATAATAACAATCCCTGTCACGACACAGAACAACATTAGGTTACTTTAACATTGTTGATTGAAATAGAGTTATTGAAATATCAATACTTTTTCGACAGATTCTAACAATGATTCTAAAAAATATGTTTTGAACTTAATAACTTCATAAGAGAAGTACTTCGCATCCTAATTGAACTATAAAAAACTTGTCAATACTAAAGTGCAGACATCAAACATTTCAGTTCTGTGACAGACGTTTTACTTCATATAATTGCAGCAAAAAACTTTCTATTAGAATGTCGTGTGTTTTGCATTGCATTGAGTTGCAATTAGTATTGAAGCGTCTGGTTTTTGTACTAACAATGCCTCATGTCCGCTTGATTTAAGTACTTGATGCAACACGTGTTGTATTCGATGGTTCAAAGAGAAAAACTCCACATTTTAAGATGTATAATATTTATGTCACATATATTTTGTAATCAATGTTAAGGGTACATGTACACAATTTTTGTAATTAAGGAGGCCGATTTGGGTTTTTTTGCAGAAAAACTACAATAGCAAAACTCTTTATTTTTTAACCATATGTAATTTAAACCAACTCTAGTTTATATGCGAAGGTTCATGAAAATCGACCGTCTGGTTCTTTTTAGGGACCATCTCAAAATAGAGGTACATTTACTATAAGAATATATAGGAAACTGTCATTTTCCGCACATCAAAGCAGTTTTAAAAAATACTACAATAGCTTTTTTTCTCAAATTGTTATATATGATAAGTAATATCATTTCCTACCTTATATGTTAAAAACACAAAATTCTACCGTCTGGTTTTTAGTGGGGGCCATCTCAAAATATTAAAATGCACCAAATTTTGCTATATATTTGGATCATCACGAATGATGATTGGTATAATGGATTCATTCCAAAAATAAGGAAAATATCCTCGAGGATAGCATCATTCTGTATGTAAAATTTCAACAGCGTACAATTTTTACTTTTTCTTTTATTTTATTTCTTATAACGTACTCCTACAAAGCTTCATTTTATCATAACGTCATAAAAGCGCAATGGCAATGCCCCCCTACCGCACAACGTAAAAATCGTGTTAAAAATAAAAATTTCCTTTAAAAATCTAAATATTTTTATCTGTATTTTGTTTATTGTGTTCAATTTTATAAATGATATCGAAAAAAATTCATAAGAAGTATAAAACAACTGTATTATATTAGAATGCGCAAAAACATGCGCAATGCAAACTAAAGTCGGCCTCCTTAATTGCAACAATACAATCTATTTTCCGGGGAAAACATACACTGCAGTAAAGGTCATGTTTGCAACATTGATATTACTTTGACAACAAAGGACAAAAGGAGTTTTATTTTCAGAAAAAAATAAAGGCACAAAACACTTTCACAGACGCCTTTTTTATACAAATTTGCTACAGGTTAATACACAAAAGATGAATGGCAGAGCGATCACTTCAAAAAATTTCTGCAATGATCGCTACCTTCATAACTCGCATGAATCACCAAAGAAAGTATTTTATAATTTATATTAACATCTTTCTTTTAATTATTTAATAAATTGATTACGAAAAGTAAGTAAAATTCACTAAATTACTATTAATGTACATAAGTACGTTAGCTAAAAGAAACAGCCAAATCGTCTCCATTGAGACTTTGAGTCTGGCATCATCATGATTATTTCGTGTAGTCCGTGATATTTCTTAGGTCGCTGTAGGTGTTGACTAATCGATAAACAGGGCGTGGTAATTTCAGTCCTGTCACTTTCTCGTCAGTTTCAGCAGCTGTAGATTTCGACCAATCGATAAACGGGGCGTGTAGATTTCAGTATGGTTGTTTCTATAGAGCTATGAATTAAATATAAGTTTCCGTTAGAAATAGAGGAAATTATACTTGGTAGATGTAAATATAATGTTTTAAAGCTGCTTCGCCTAAGTGCTTATCTTACGCTGTTAATATAAGGTATTGTTTTTAGTAAGTAGAATATTTACTGCTAATCTGAGATGTTTTTTTACGGGATACTGATGTTAAGCAGCATGTTTACAAACCAGACTTTAATGAGAACATTTTAGGAATTCGACGTCGGCCTCCAAAACGTAAGTACGCTAACATGTTTAACCATCTCATCAATTGATTAAGGTGTACGGTTTTTTTTTTCAAAATTGTTTTTTGTACAAAAGCAAAAATGCATTGTACATCTTATAAGAAAACCGACATAATCAAAACATTTACAGTGCATTTGTAGTTGCACAAATTGGTGACAAGTTTATATTAACAGTTATCTTTTCCAACATTGAACCATTCTGACAGTTGAGAACCAAAACAAATGTCTTTTCTCTATCTTATAAGATTTACCACAGCAAGTGTTTATCAGGAAACTGTTTTCGGATTCCTCTTTTTCATTTCAGCATAGATCAATAGTATTTCGTGTGACATAACTTATTATAAGTATTTAAGATTTATGTTTCCTATATCCATAACCATCAAGTCCTATCTGTAAGACACAATTACAACCTAAAATGCATTGAACTCAAAGGATTAAATTTAATAAATTAACTGCATATATGAATAAATCTTTATCCTTCAATTGTGGAACAACACTTAATTTAATAGATCTCTTATAACTTAACAGAAAAAAAAATTAATATAAACTCGGACACTAGATATTGCAAGCCAATGTTTACACATATTGTAACGTCTTGCTGTACAGTGCCACAATAATATGTAGATAAGGTTTTGTACACATTTTTTCATATCTTAGATTTTTTTCAAAAACACTAAAATGTAATAATTTTTATTTTAAATAATCAAATTGAAATGGATGACAATTTGACTTATTGGTGACGTTTTACCTAGGCAGTGTAATTTTTACTTGTTTTACTTGCATAGGTAAACAAACATAGAGTAGATTACTTTTATTTATGCATTTATTTGTTATGTAAGAACACAATCTACATACGTTCAGTTTCCTAAACGAGGCAAACAAGTTGTTGCAACAAGAAATTCAAAAATCCCGATTTCAATCATCTTTACGCACGTTCTATGGTCAATATAATGAACTTGTCAGCAAGTACTGTGATTCATTAAGACACAAGCTAACATGCTTGGTACACCATTATTTATACAGCTGACTGAATACGGTTTCATCCGTTTCCATGATTTTGACAATGAGCACACAGCAGATGCGGCAGGGGATGCTTACTCTTCCCAGGCACTTGGTCTTACCTCTACCTTTTTAGAGTTGCTCTGCTTTGAATTTGCATTTCGCTATGTGGATTTTTGAGATGGTTGACGGTTTTTTATTGCCATTTTTCATTAATAATAGGTTAATCTAAAGCAAAAGCAATCGACATGAATCAAAGTCTTTAAGGTTGGTATTTTTTGTATAATTCGTACCGTGTTTTTGTTTCAATCATCTTAATTCAACAAGACTACTTACAGTGGCTTAACTTATTATTTGTAAATTTATATACAATACCTAACTTTAAAAACAATAGAGTTAATTTTCACAATTAATTTTCTTAGTATAATAAAAAAGATCAACATGATAAGGTTAATCTTAATACAACAAAAAGAAACGTACTTTATCTAGCAATTTAAATAAAGCCCTATAAATTATGAAGACCAATGGCATTATATGCAATTTCTAGAAACCAGGAAAAGGAACTTAAAATCAATAAACTCTCATGACTGAAACATCCTAGAAATCGGGAAGATATTTTGTCAAGACTTGAAATTTTGCAAGGGTTTTCTAGTGCTTTGGATACTTTTTGATTGAGCTAGAGTGGTTTTAAGATGTTAGTGAGATTCACGACCACGTGTTAAATCTCAGATCAACAACAATGACCAGGAAGATTGCGCTATCTGTAAACTATATTTAAAACTTATAAGCGGAAATCAAAATTGAGATTAAAAATAACATTTTTCGATCTATGTCATTTGGAATAATTAAGTTTTTTCATCCAGTTTTCCATGTTTGCATTTAATTCAAAAATAAATAAATGCTATGAGATTAAAAGCACTGATGTTTTTAGTTGAATATTAAGCTTACCGAATGCGTTTTAACAATGTACAAATATATGCAATTGTCAATAAAATTATATCTTATTAATACACATTATGATATAAGAGCGCGCACAAGTGTGTATGTGGCTTCACAACTATAAATGCGCTATTAAAATATTTCCATTGTTTTTATCCACTTTGGAATTGTAGTATTGATGAATTCCTACATTATTATATACCCCCGATGTATCAACAGTTATGTCTGAGCACGATTTTGACATCCGTTTATTCCTCTTTGCATTTTGGGAGAGGCTTACATAGCAGTCGTCCTCTGGAAATTCAGACAATGTTACAAGCGGTTGTTTACTCTTAAAACGTGCATCGATTGCGCTGTAATATTCTTCACCCATCTCATCCATTGTTTTGCTTGATGTACGCTCTTTGCAGAACAATCGGTTATACTCTGTTGAGTTTATTCTGTTTGGTGTGGTTTCCTTGTTGCCCTTTCTGTTGCTATCGAGAAGCATTCTTGATTCGCGAATGTCATCGTAATTTTCCTGAACTATATCCTGTATACTCGGAACTGTGAATAAATCCACTTGAAACCCTTTAATAAAGAGTTTTCCATAATTTTATTTTTACACCAGTTATTTAAATTATTTAGCACTCAAAACAATTACAAAATTATTGATTGTTTTGGGGGAAAAAAAGAAAATGTACTCGTGATGTGTTAATCTCATATTTATGAAACAAAATAACAATTACCTTCTGTTTTTTCAGCGGATTTAGGTTTGTACAACATCTTACGCCTGAAAAAATATAGATACAGTACAAAAGCTTCGCAGTTATTATACAGCATACAATTGATTTGAGTACCTTAAAAACCTAGGGCTTCATTATATTTTCTCTTACCATCTGTAAAACATCACACCGATGAATAACAAGGCCATTGAAAGCAAGACAGATCCAGATCCAATCACACACAGAAGCAAAGTGTCTTTACATTTGTCTTTAAATTCGTTGTTGATATAATCTAATGAAATAAATGTTATTTTAGTTCTCGGCATTCCATAAAATCAACCGAAGCTTTATATGAAATGGACTGCATGATAAAAGTTAAGTCATGGAAAAAAATAGAATTTGCATTGTTAATCATTTTTAAAAACTTTTAGCCATTTGTTAAGATTTTTTTTGAATTTTTTAAACTAATTTAACTAATGGAACCTACCAATTGTTTGGCAGCCAGTGTATTTATTGCAGACTTCGTGATTCTGGCACTTACACGTTTTTCTGCATCGGTATCCGTATGATATATTATGGCATGGTTCTGAACAGTTTAACCCAAATGCCCCGAAACATTCTGTCGTAAAAAATATTTTATAGATACAAATTTAGTTTATATATACCTACATGTAAATGTAAATCAATAGAAGTAGGCATGTACATGTATGCATCAATTACAAGCTTAATAAATAAATCGAACCTATACATTTTCCATCGTGCCAATAATATCCACTGCAGCAGTGAGTATTTCCACTGAAAGATTTCCATTTAAAACATATTTATTCACCATATACTCAGAGATAGTACCTACAAAACATTATCAATATCGTAAAAATAACCGAAACAATAAGTTTAAATTATTTATTCTTTAAATGGAAACGTAAATCTTGAGATGAATAAAGGAGGACGCATTTCAAATTAGCAAAATTAATAATAATTAAAATAAATAAATGGAACTTACTTTTCCTTTTGACATACATTATCTTGAGCTAAATTCTTTTCGTTTTGTCCTTGTACAATCTGTTGTAACACCAACATTATTGTTGCACATTTCGTAATGTTTATGTTCAAACTAATCATTTTAATAGATAATCCGCTTTTGGTTTTACTTGATTGTGATTTGAATATTTACTTGTTTTCCTTGTTTTCTCATTCCATTTGTATCGTTTTTAGACCGTTAATTGATACTCATCTATAAATATACCTGATCAGATATCACGTGGTTTGTTCAATGGCAAACGACCAACATAACAATGATTCATGCGAGATTTTCTAGTCAAAAGACAGGTTGGCTATTTCTTGGAATGTACAACAATTTCTATGAATTTGAAAGTAAAGCAAAGTTTTAAGAAATGTTTAAGTTATGGAACTAGAAAATGTTTATAGAATGATCAGATAAGTAAAAACATTATTTGCTTTCTCTTTTGTGAAACGTATTGATAAGCTAAAGCAAACCTGTACTTTATGTCGATCTATTCACCAAAAACCTTGCTTTTTCACAAAGACAACATTTTAATTTTGAATTGTCCAACAACTATAACTAAATTTAATGCAATCTCTACAAAAGTGTAATTAATGAATATATTGTTGCTGTGGAATTCACTAAAACCTGGGGTGACCTTTATTTCTTAAAGATATCAAATAATAATTATGTTCCTCTTTATATAATGTCATGTTTTGACTTTGGGCTTTACATTGTGATTCCCTGGCGGTGAGAGATCGAGATAAACAGATGAAGTTTGCTATGCGTATATATCTATTTATTCACATTATTTTAAATGTACTCAAATCAAATGTTGTTTAGGAGAGGTGGATGGTACTGGACATTTTAAGACTACGTCATTGTCCCTGAGATGAAGAGCCCTTTACAAAGATAGGAAAATTTTTAAATTATAAAGTTAAAGTGTTTAGATATATGAATATGACATAACTGTGTGATGCAGCACCTCTTCGTTAACAAGATTCTTGTACAATCACGAGGTGTTTGTTTGATATTTCTGTTCAATTGTTTTTTTTTTTTTAATACAAAAATATAGTGATTTTTGTTTATAATCAAGCTGTTTTCGATTAAAAGCTGTCTTATTGGTGACATTTTATCAAGACAGAATCAGTTTTACTCGTTTTACTTGCATAGGTGACCAAACATTCAGTAGATTATTTTTTGTTTATTTCTTTTTTCTTTATGCATGAGCATGCTATACATACGAATAGTTTTTTTAATCTGACGAGGCAAGCTACTATGACAAACAAGTTGTTAGGACAAGAATATCAAGAACCTCGATTAAAATCATCTTTCGCAGCACTGTTAAGGCTTACTATGAAAATATCAACATATTTAAACGTTCATAAAATGAGACGTCTATCATTACAAACTATTTATTTAAAGTTATTTGAAGTTAGATTGATCCGCCTCTCTCTACACAAATCGCTATACATCAAGTTGTTCAATATGACGTCACATCGACAGGTGCATCGCGATAAGTCAGTTGTTTATTTTTAACGTTGTTGGACTTAACTACTACAAAGTTGCATGCAGAAGTAATTTTTATATAGTTTTATGTGTTTGTTCCCATTTAATCGGGAGTTATTTTATTTTGGGGCATTTTTGATGTTTTTTTTATGTGATGTCATAGTTACCATTTCCCATATCTTCTGGTAGGCACGATCACAAAATAGACCTTAACAGTGCTGCGTTGCGCAAGAACTATGGTCAATACAATAATCTTGTCAGCAAGTACAATGATTCATTAGGAAACATGCTGACTGACGTTTTTAATATATGATGGACCATTATTTAGACACTGGACTGACTATGATTTCGTCCGTTTTCAATGATCTTGAACATGGGCACACGGCGGTTACGACCGGTCGGCAGGTGATGCTTACTCCTCCAAGGCACCTGATCCCACTTCTATCTTTTTAGAGGTCTGTGTCGCCCAGCTGCTTGGAATTTGTATGGATTTTTGAGGTGGTTGACGATTTATTTTTTTCAATTTTAATTAATAATAAGCAATACTAAAGCAAAATCAATCAACATTAACCAACATCTCTTAGGTTGATATTTTATGTATCTCCTGTGCAATGTTTTTATTTGTTTTAATCATTCAAATTCAACTGGAATCCTTTTACTATTTACAACTATTTACCGTTGCTTAACTTTTGTCTTATTGTATACAATAGAGAGACTCTCGTGTTTCAATTTGATATTGTTAGTATAATAGAAAAGATCAAAATGATCAGGTAACCTTAATACAACAAAAAAGACACATACTATATCTAGTCATTAGAAAAACAGGCATACGCGGGGGTGTTAAGGAAGCATATGGGATCTGAGTTACATGTAATTCCGTAAAATCACAAATCTTAATTATTATGTACATATTCAAATATCTAAGCAACGAAACGTAGATCAAAAACAAATAAAAAATACTGAAGACAATTTTTTTTCAGAAATTAGTTTGTATTACGTAGAATTACACATTGATGACGTCATGACTAAAAGTTGAATGTCGTGTGAATTTGATCGGAAAGCATTGTAAACATATTCAAATTATAACTAATCTAAGAACTCTAATAAAGTATTGTGGTGTGATTTATTGAGAATTGAATATAAGACTACTGGGGGAGATGTTAAGTTTATCAATCATTCGCTAAAAGATATGTAAATTTGCTTTTATTTCTCGGCCAGGCTTTCCTCTGTCGTTGTTTGCGATATAAAAATCCGACTAGAACAACACTACCCCGTATATATTGAACTTGAAATTTTATACGTATCGTTAGTTTGATCAATGCTTAAATTGAAAAGTGCTGCTAGAATCACATGGTGTGTGTTGTTTTGATGCAATTTGCCGTTTTCCGTGCAAACTATATAAAAGTTGGGAAGGTTTTACGAGAACCGGATAAATAACTTTTTAATAAGGAAAAACATAGGATTCTAGCAGCGGTTTTGATTAAACTGAGATATTTTACTTTCACTTGGTATGTTTATTTGATTTTTGAAACCGCGGGGTAGTGTTGTTCTATCTCATTTTATGTTAAGGAATATACGTTAGCTATTTATAGTTGTCACGTGATAATGCACCAATGTGGCAGTTATGTACTACCCGATTTTATTGCACTGACATCTATTTTAAAGGATAATACTAAGTTTTTGATCATATTCCAAATGATTATTTAATTTCACGATTTTGAATATAACAGTCAAAATAAGACGCTATATTGCCCATCTGCTTCCTTAACACCCCCGCGATACATGATCAATTGCATTGTATCCAAGTTCTAGAAAACAGGAAAAGAAACTTGAACTCAATAAATTGTCGTGACTGGAACATCCTAGAAATCGGGAAGATATTTTGTCAAGACTTAAAATTTTGCAGGGGTTTTCAAGTGCGTTGGATACTTTTGGATTAAGCTAGAGTGTCTAATAAACGTGGTTTTCAGATGTAAGTGAGATTCACGACCACGTGTTAAACTCAGATAAACAACAATGACCAGGAAGATAGCGCTATATGTAAACTATATTTAAAAATTATAAGCGGAAATCAAAAATTGAGATGAAAATCATTTTTTTTTCGATCTATGACATTTTTGGCAGAATAAAGTTTTTAACCCAGTTTTCCATGTTTGTATTAAATCAAAATAAATATTTTGAGTTTTTAAAAGCAATGGGGTTGTTTGTTGAGTAGCAAGCTTATCGAATGCGATTTATACAATGAACAAATGCATGTAAATGTCATTTAAATTATATTTCATTTCTTACTTACTGAAAAAAATAGGGGTTTCTTTAAAGATGGAAATGAATCTCATTACAAATGACGATAGAAGAGCGCATGTGTGTATGTGGTTTCACAGCTATAAATGCGTTATTAAAATATTTCCATTGTTTTATCCACTTTGGAATTATTGTTTTGATAAATTCCTACATTATTATACACCCCCGATGTATCAACATTTTGGGAGAGGCTTACATGGCAGTCGTCCTCTGGAAATTCAGACAATGTTACAAGTGGATGTTTACTCTTAAAACGTGCATCGATTACGATATAATATTGTTCACCCATCTCACCCATTGTTTTGCTTGATGTACGCTCTTTGCAGAACAATCGGTTATACTCTGTTGAGTTTATTCTCTTTGGTGTGGTTTCCTTGATGTCCTTTCCGTTGCCATCGAGAAGCATTCTTGATTCGCGAATGTCATCGTAATTTTCTTGAATTATATTCTGTATGCGCGAAACTGTGAATAAATCCACTTGAAACCCTATAATGTAGAGTTTTCCATCATTTTTGTGTGTGTTTTTACTTCAGTTATTTAGATTATTTAGTAATCAAAACAATTACAAAATTAATATTATTGTTTTGGAAAAAAAAGAAGAAAATGTACTCGTGATGTGTTAATCTCATATTTATTAAACAACATACAATTACCTTTTTTTGTTTCTTTTTTTTAGTGAATTTAGGTTTATATTTTCTCTTTCCATCTGTAAAAACATCACACCGATGAATAACAAGGCCATTGAAAGCAACCAGATCCAGATTCAATCACACTCCTGCGAATGTTATTGCCATTGGAATTTAGACCACGTGGTTTTATTTAACCCTTTTAGTTTCGCAATAAAAATCCTGCCTCGTGTTTATAGTTTTTTTC
This sequence comes from Magallana angulata, assembly GCF_025612915.1. NCBI lineage: Eukaryota > Metazoa > Mollusca > Bivalvia > Ostreida > Ostreidae > Magallana > Magallana angulata. The sequence goes on from NC_069111.1 coordinate 44,453,926, forward strand.
CTAAAATCTATAGGTACTTGTAGTTAAATATAAAATTAAGAGTTTTTCATTTTAAACTTTATCTTGATAAAATGATTTCTAGAAATAAATATGACAGAAGAAATTATAGGTTTTTTCTGCTGTTGCAACAATTAACATGCTTATTAAAAAATCCCCTTTAAGGATTAATTTTTGACCGGCGCCTGACCTAGAAATAGCATCAGTAGTGAAACAGACTATAATATTTTATGCAGAATGTTCCTTTAAAATACCTCGATATACTAAGTCTTTATGTAAAACAGACATCTATTCCTTTTTTAAAGGCATGGCCTTGCATTCCAAAAGCTTTAAACATGGCTATGATTTTATTAAGCAATCTACTAATTGTTTATGATTTCAACCACGTGTAAAGTGGTTGAACACGAACAATAGCTCTGTTCTAAATATCATATTTTAGTTTAGCTAATCTCTAGATGATGAAATAAGACATATATCTTAATAAATTTTCATGTTTTAACAAACAAGTAGGATATTCTATGAAAAATAACCATTACTTACGTATTTGGAGAATATTATCCGAACACTAATACTTCCGCTCGAAATTTCACAGAAACTGAGCAAATCTCGGTGAAGTCTCCTAAACTTTCATTCGAGCATCTCGGGATTTATTACGTACTTAGCAATGATAAAAAACCATTCCGAACACTTTTATAGGGGTGAATCACATACATAAGCAAAGTGTCTTTACATTTTTCTTTACATTCTTTGTTGATATAATCTAATGAAATTAATGTTATTTTAGTTCTCGGCATTCGTTTTAGCAATTATTTAGAATAAAACTTAAAATCAACCGACGCTCTACTAGTATATGAAATGGATTGCATGATAAAAGCTAAGTCATTGAAAAAAAAGAAGAATTTGCATTGCTAATCATTTTTAAAAACTTTTAGCCATTTGTTAGATGCTTTTTGATTTTTAGAACTTGCAAATGGAACTTACCAATCGTTTGGCAACCAGTGTATTTATTGCAGACTTCATGATTCTGGCACTTACACGTTTTTCTGCATCGGTATCCGTATGATATATTATGACATGGTTCTGAACAGTTTAACCCAAATGCCCCGAAACATTCTGTCGTAAAAAATATTTTATAGATACAAATTTAGTTTATATATACCTAGATGTAAATCAATAGAAGTAAGCATGTACATGTATGCATCAATTACATTCTTAATAAATTAATCGAACCTATACATTTTCCATCGTGCCAATAATATCCATTGCAGCAGTGAGTATTTCCACTGAAATATTTCCATTTAAAACATATTTATTCACCATATACTCAGAGACAGTAGCAACAAAACATTATAAATATCGTAAGAATAACCGAAACAATAAGTTAAAAAATTTTATTCTTTAAATGGAAACGTAAATCTTGAGATGAATAAAGGAGGACGCATTTCAAATTAGCAAAATTAATAGGGAGTATTTTAAAATAAATAAATGGAACTTACTTTTCCTTTTGACATACATTATCTTGAGATAAATTCTTGTCATTTTGTCCTTGTACAATCTGTTGTAGCACAAACATTATTGTTGCACATTTCGCCATTTTTATGTTCAAACTAATCATTTGGAATAGATAATCCGCTTTTGGTTTTACTTGATTGTGATTCGTATATTCACTTGCTTTCCTTGTGCTCTCATCCAAGTTATATTGTTTTTAAACTGTTAATTGCTACTCATATATCAATATACGTGATCAGAAATCACGTGGTTTGTTCAATGGCAAACGACCAACATTGCAACGATTCATGCAAGATAATCTAGTCAAAAGACAGGTTGGCTATTTGTTGGAATGTATAGCAATTTCTATGAATTTGAAAGTGAAACAAAGTTTAAAAATGTGTTGAAGTTATGGAACTAGAAAATGTTTATAATAAAGATTATATACGTATTACAACTATTTGTTTTCTTTTTTGTTAAACGTGTTGGTAGGCTAAAGCAAACCTGTACTTTATGCACACTCTGTTCACCTAAAGCGTTGTTGTTTCTTGAAGATAACATTTTAAGTTGAAATATCTAAGAACTGAATCTAAATTTAATGCAATCTACAATTTTGTAATTAAATAAATGTATAACTGCTGCGGAATTCACTGAAACCTGGGGTGACCTGTATTTCTTAAAGATATCAAATAATAATTATGTTTCTCTTTATATAATGTCATATTTTGACTTTGTGCTTTATTTTTTGATTCCCTGGCGGTGAGAGATTTAGACAAACTGATGAAAATTGATATGCGTATACATCTATTTACTCACATTATAAATCAAATGTTGTTTAGGAGAGCTGGATGATCCTGGACATTTTAAGACTCTATCATTGTCCTTGAGCTGAAGAGCACTTCATAAAGATAGGAAAATTTTTAAATTTTAAAGTTAAAATGTTTAGATATTACACTTCATGGATAAAAATATCATATCTAAAATTTTAATGCAAATATAATAGGTAATTGTTTAACATTTATCCCCGTTAAAGAAAACAGGATGTACAAACATACAAATTTGCATTGTTATCAGTTTTAAAACGACATAGAAATAACTTTATGAATATGACTGAATTTCTGTAATGCAGCACGTCTTCGTTAATAAGATTCTTGTACAATCACTTAACGTATATTATTTGATAATTCTGTTCAAATCTATATTTGAATTTGAATACTTCTTTAGTTTAAGCAATTTTATGAATATACCTCGATACAATCTTGGTTGTGAAGGTAATATTTAAGAACATCCTATGGTATTTTCAACACTTTAATTTAAATGTAAGCCAGATTAAAAAATAATGTGCAGGAACGTTTACAACTGAAGACCTTATTGTAATTGCTTTGTTTCTTTTCCCTTTTAACATTTTTTTCTTACGCTTTTTTGTACAAGCGATTTCTTGAAAACGACTCAACCGATTTTCGATAAAATTTCAGATCTTGTAGATATTGATAAAAACCTTATACAGAATTTTTTATTTAAATGACATCATTTTTGTTCGTGATTTAGCAATTTCCATAAGGTTTGTTTGTTCTGTTATCTCCTCCTAAATACAAAAGAAATTGAGTTTAAATTTTCAGGAATTGTACACGAACAAATGTAGATGTGTCAAAAGGCATTTATGATTACTTTGTTTCAAAGGCGTCGAATCTCGCCTAGCCCTACAAATTGGGTTAAAAAACTACATGATTTTTAATGGTTTTCGTTCTCTATCTCCTTCTTGAAAATATATAGCAAATAAACTTTATTTTTCAAAGAGCTTTCGTATGATATCAAGAAAATGAGGCTGGTCAAAAACGCGGAAGTGTGGTGATGCTAGTAAACAAAGGGTCCTGGGTTCAATTCTCCCCGTGGGCTTTATTTTGTTTTTTTTTTTCATTTAATTTTCTAGAACAAAAATCGTTTTTAATACATTTCTTTCATAAAGTTAATTCATTTTGTTGGTAAATTAAGCACAATATTGAATTAATTTTTTTAATGGCTTAAAGGTGGCTTAACGGTAGCTTAAAGGTAGCTTAAAGGTGGGTTAAAGAAGTTTGGACATTAAGGACCTATAAGTTGTCCTTAAAGGTGGCTTAACGGTGGCTTAAAGATAGTCTTTAAGCTGCCTTTAAGCCATCTTTACGCTTTCTTTAAGCCACGTTTAAGCAACACATATAGCTTAAAGGCGGCTTAAAGATCGTCTTTAAGCTACCTTTAAACACCTTTAAGCTATCTTTAAGGAGGACTTAAAGATGGTCATTCATCCTGTGATTTTTAGGACCGTTATGTTTAAGTCGTGATATCTGTGAAGACACATTTCATAACAAACAAAAGTTGACGAGAAATCAGCGTTGTAATTGAAAATATTTATTCAGAATATCGAATGTTGAAAAAATTGCAATGTAGGACCATGAATTGTTGTGTTCGTGTACTATAATTTATGATATTCATTATTTTTTTAAAGGAAATATTTGTGGATTTTACTTTCAAAAAATTTACACGAAGTCTTTCTGTTTTAAAATACATTTATTCATTAATCTTTTATTTTTTTATTACATGCACAAATAATTCTTTATACCTGTTGCTGCATGTGTTGCCTAAAACAGGATTTAGGGAATGATAGATGTCCCAAAGACACTTATTGATGAATTATAAAATATCTAAACTCAAACAAGTTGTACATCTTTTCACAATGATGATTGAAACAAGACATTTCTTTTATTTCTTGTGTTCTTTATTCCTGTCACATTTTCCTTTTTATGACCAGTGATGAAATTGGCTGACCGATATTTTACTATCGAATCTATCTACTTAAACATTCACAGATACACAGTGTAGACCAAATGGTGTTTATTCTCCATGGCGGTAAATCTAAAGAAAGTGTTGTTAACATGTACAGCTTTCACTTTCTTTAGTCGAGGTAATAGCGAGCTTGGTTATAGGCATATTGTGATATTTGATTTACAGTGGTAAAAAAGGACATAAAAAAGACGTTTGTTTTAGTAGGCGTTGCTTAATATAATTGAAATGACTATAAATGTTCTATCAGAATAATTCGATTGTTTGTATCCCCACTGGCCTTGCACCATTGATTTGAATATATATCATGGTATGTATCCGACATATCTATCTTTAGATCAGAGCATGACTTTGATATTCTCTTATTCTGCCTAGCAAGCTGAGATACACTGACATAGCACTCGTCTTCAGGAAATTCGGACATCGTGACGAGCGGCATTTTACTTTTAAAACGTGCATCAATCGTACTATAATATTGTTCAGGCATCTCGCTAATTGATTTCCGAGATGTGCGCCCTTTGAGGTACAAATGACTATAATCCGTTGAACTTAGTCTATTTTCTATAGTTTCCCTGTGGCAATTTCCTTTATCAGCAAGGAGCATTCGAGATTCTCGAATATCATCGTAGTTTTCCTGAAAAACTTCATGATTTCCAGAAAAAGGTAAGAAATCCACTTGAAAACCTACAAGAGAATTTTCCCTACTGTTTAAAATTTGATGTTTAACGAGATTATATTTTTAATAAGATTCCCGTCATTATCATTTTTGATGAATATATCTGAAAAAAGAATGGCATACAAAAACTAATTACCTCTTGGAATATTGATTGGATGTAAATTGCTTTGCAAAATAGTATGCCTGAAAATCAATTTAAAAGACATATCTAGTATTCATTAATTTTTTGGGATCGCAAAAATAGATTTGATTGGTTTTCATTTATTGTCTTTTTTCTTACCACCTATAGAACAAGACACCAACAAACAACAAGGCGAGAGATAGCATGGTTGATCCGAATCCAATTACCAACAAAAGCATTGTGTTATGACATTCTGCGCTGCTGTCCATTTCATCTGATCAATTCAGATATGAAATAAAAATAATAAGTTTCAAGATATAATTTTTAAAATAATAAGATTTGTAGTTTTCTTTTAACCAGGATCAGAAAACGAGATGCATGCATAGAAATCTCGCTATGATAAATCTAAATTTCTTTTCTGGCTAACACGGATTTGTAATTTTTAAATAATTATTATGTCCAAAAGCAAGGGCAATAAAGCTGAAAGACTCCCATACTAACAATAATTCTGGGTAAACAGTTCTGACAAAACCCTTGAAAAAGAACGTAAATTACTTTTATCTAAAATGTATTTCCATTTAAAATTAGTCAAAGCTTCAAACTGACGCAATTTTTAAATCATTACTTACTTTTTTTTCTACTTATCTGGTTCGACGAATTTGTCTCATTTTGTAAACTTTGTTCTTGTGTGGACTGCACAATCAACATTGTTGTTAACGTGCATTTTAGCATTTCGGCAAATTAAAGTCATTTATCTTTCACTGCGGTAAAGCTTTATTTTTCCTGGTGTTTAATCTGATCATCTATTATAAATGATCAGACATCACGCGTTTTTAATTTTCATGGCAATCGACCAGAAAGCAAAATACACATGCATCGGGAAATCCAAACACATGGGTTTATCATCAATTAAGCCATTTAACAGAAGAACTTACTAACTGATGTTCTGTTGATTGTTAAGCCAGTTTAACATACCTTTTCTTTATAATAACCAAGTATGCAGTTTTTAACCCGACGCTAGCGATTTTGTAATTCGGATTATTTTTGTAAATGTTGCCATAATTTGACCTTTTGTACTTTTTTCACGAACAACACTGTTTTGAGAGGGCAGCTATGGAGTTATGATGACCTATGGAGAAAGTATCATTGAAAGTACTACTGGTTAAAGGTAGTAAGGGACAGTTTCGAATTAAGTACCCGTCAATATTTTTGTAAAATTGAGAGTTGCTGTACTTAAAGGCTTACGAGTGGTGCTAAAATTCATGAAATGATTTTTAATGATTATCATTAGTTAGAGGGGTGTCTGTTGTTGAAATTGATATGCAATATGTAGGCCCCTAATGTTAGTTACATGAGAATCAGAAGTTAAATGCGAAACCTGCGGCTATGACTGTTGTGCTGACTTTACACAGTGAAATTGCAAGTTACAGACGGGAGGTAAAATAACACGAAAAGTAGGTGGATGGGACATTGTAAACTATACACCGGTAAGTTTCTGACATGTAATAGTGCAACATGCACGCGGTACGGAAGGTCAACCCTCTGCAGGGAATTAGCTGGGGGAGGTCTTAAAAGCTGAAAAATCATGAAAAATTAGCAAAATATGAAAGGGTTAAAATCTCATAAAAACCAGCATGTAGAGAATTTTACAGGTTTTGACTAATAATTTTCTTCAGAAATTGGTGATTTGCCTTATAAAGAGTGAATTAAAGGTATTTGTGCTGAATGGGAACTGAGGAAATTCTAGTTACAGAGTTCTGAAGACATGCATCACTTGGCTACAATGAATTGTATCCAAAAAACTGTCCCCTGCCACCTATATAGACATTTATCCTGTGTTTTGCTTTTAACAAATACTTGTAACACGGACGTAAATTAGCAAATTGCCCGAAACTATATTGATGATTTAACAAAAAATTCTTTAAATATTCTTGAGTTACTAACATTTGATATACGTTTTTTAAATTATAGATCTATGCATGAAAAAACCCCATCTATATATCAATATTATCAGAGTATAAAACAATCAAGATACTTGCTTTTAATATGAATATAGAACAAAAAGCTTGAAGGTCATGCCAACTATGCTTTCTCGAATAAATTTTCCTTGAATAAAAATTTCCAACAATAAAGACGTGCCACTTTAAAATGTAACTCACTACAACCGAAGTATCTATTGCAGATTTCATCCTTCTGACAGTCACATTGATTTTTACATAGATATCCAAAGAAATTACTTTCGCATGGGATTGAACAATTAGGTCCAATGGCTCCAAAACATTCTATTATAAAAGAATTACAGAATCATCTCTTCGATCATATTTTATTTGTTAAATGAAATTGAAAAAAAAAATCAATGAAATCTTAATCAAACAGAGCGAACTTTTACATATTCCATCTTGAATATAGTATCCTGTACAGCATATACTGCTCTCACTGAAACATTTTAAATATTTGATAGTTACTAAGCAATAAACATGAAAGAATTCCATTTTGACAGTAATTTTAGGTAAGTAGTTTTGACCAAATCCTTAAAAGAATGTAAATCTACGTCATCTGAAAAGTATTTCCAATTAAAATTAGTCAAAACTCCAAACTGAGGCAATTTATAAAGCTTTACTTACTGTTCTTCTTTTCCACATATCTGTTTTGACGAATTTGTCTCAAAGCATAAACTTTGTTCTAGTGTGCACTGCACAATCAACAATGTTGTTAACGCGTATTCTACAATTTTGGTAAATTAAAGTTAATTATCTTTCAACGCCGTTAAACTTAATTTTTCCTGGTGTTTATTTCTGATGATCTTTTATAAATAATCAGATATCATGTGATTTATTTTAATTGCAGTCGGCGTGGAAGCAAAACAAATGCGTTGAAAGATCTTGAAACCCGATTTATTATCGATTATGACATTTAACAGAAGAATTAACTGACTGATATTCTGTTGATTGATAAATCAGTTTATCAGACATTTTTTTAAAAGTAACTAAGTATGAAGTTTTTACCCCACGCAAGCAATTTTGTAATAAGATTATTTCTGATAATTTTGCCATAATTGGACCTTTCGTACTTTCCTAATATAAATTAAGATACATAAAATATTAAGATTTTGCCTTTTTTTTGTATCAAACTTTTAAAAAACTTAAAGATCATGAAAACTATGCTTTCTAGAGTGAATAGAAGTCTAACAATAAATACACCCACTTTAAAAGAAAACGAACTAAGCACCGGACAACCGAGGTATTTATCGCAAAGTTCATGCTTTTCATATTCCTATGAGGTTTTTTTACAGTGATATCCGAAGCTATTATATTTGATGGACATGGAGTTGAATAGTCAGGTTCAATTGCTCCAAAACATTCTATTTAAAAAAAATGCAGAAACATGATCATAGCCTATATATTTGAAATCAATATTTTTCAATAAAATGTCAATCAAACGGAGCCATTTTTACATATTCCTTTGTCATTAACAGTAAATGTCAGTGTAATTAACAATTTACATTCCCACTGAGCTTGAAACAAAAGATACCAAAGATTCTCAACCATCTGTTTCATATTTGGATGTTTGGCTATTTTACCAGAAAAAGACGTTAATTATAACCTAACAACAAAACTATAAGATAAACGTGGTTATTTTAATTTTTCCATCGTCATCTTCCCTTACTTAGGTACATACCATCATCACTTGCTTATGGGGTTTATTTTTCAAAGCTTATTTGTTATGCAAGAGCACGCTCTACATACGAACAATTTTCTTAACAAGGCAACCTACAAAAATATCAAGAACCTCAAATAAAGAATTTTCACATGATAACTGACGTTTTTCATACCGGACTGACTACGATGTCTTCCGTTTTTCATGATTTTGACAATGAGCTCATGGCGGGTGCGACGGGTCAGCAGGGGATGCTTTCTCCTCGTAGGCACCTAATCCCACCTCCAATGTACTGGAGGTCCGTGTTTGCTCAAGGTTTGTACTTTGACCATCACACAGAAATCAAATCATCAACGTTTCGTTTTTCCCTAATATGACATTTTCCTGATTTTGACATTTACCCCGATCATGATATGCCATCAACTGATAAACCAGCTTTTGGCACCAAAACAAAATTTGACAACATAATATTATCTTTATTACATTAAAAACCACGAAAAGTATCAAAATGTGTCATTGAAATGTTTACTATTCAATATTTACAATTTCCAGTGCCTTTGCCTGTGACAACCCTACGAATCAATTTTGTGATGTATTGTCAAATAGAGTTTCATTGATGTTTTAAATATTTAATCGCACAGTTGCTGAAAATAATATTAATGTAAGTAATAAGGAATCATTCTTTGTATATTTTGAGGTGATCGGATCAGATCTCAACTTATCATAAAGCCAATCGGGATATAATAGATTCGGTCACCCCGACCGTATTTGATTATCTCATGATACTAAAAATGGTTCATTAATTGCTATCTTTAAATATCCAATATATTTATCTATGACCAAAGATACATAAACACAAAATACATAGAGTTATTCAAAAAGCCCAAGCAATAAATTGTTTAGATTTGGATTTATTTTGTAACAAAAACAGGAATTTGGAGCATAAAGAGATAACAACTATCCATGTCATGACACAGAGCACAATTTGGTGACATTAACATTCTTCAATGAAATACACGTAATGTTTTTTATTCAATCGACAAATTAGGGGAAAAAATCATTTTGTTGATACGTAGATAACACCTTTGGATAACACAAAGTTTCAAATTTATAATAATGTGAAATAAAGTAGTTTAGACACAAACGAATTAATTTTATGGATCTAAAAACTAACGGAAGTGGAGTTACGAGACAATTAGAATAAAACATTTGTTCATCGTTTTTATTGTATGTTTTATTCATCTTATTGCAGGAGTCATAGATTGTATTCAACAAATAAAAACCGACAATTAAAAACCGTATCTAGTTTATTTAATGTCTATAATAAAAACTTACTTATTGACTCCGAGTTTTACAAAACAATAAATCTGGCCTCATTTTTGCAGGTTCATAATTTTATGATTTGACAAATACAGTTTTTGAAAATACTTTTAGTTTTTTCACCCAAATTTATGAGGAAAATACACAAAATATCAGTACCTTTCCGAGAGATTCTAACAATGACTCTGAAAAATATGTTATGAAATTATTAATTTTTATAAGAGAAGTACTTCGCATACTTACTGAACTATAAAAAAAACTTTTCAATACTAAAGTGTGAACATTAAACATTTTATTTTTGTGACAGACGTTTTACTTCATATAATTGCAACAAATAATTTTTTGTTAGAATTAAGAGTGTTTTGCATTGAGTTACGATTGGATTTCAAAGCGTATGGTTTTTGTACTAACAATGCCTTATGTTCGCTTGATTTAAGTACTTGATGCAACACGTGTTGTACTAGATGGTTCACAGAGAAACCATCCACATTTTAAGATGCACGATATTCATGCCATACAGTGTATATATTTTGTAATCAATGTTAAGGGTACATGTCTAATAAATTTGTTATTAATTGCAACAATACGATATATTTCCCGGTGAAAAACATACACTGCAATAAATGTCACGATTGAAATTTCTTTCACAACAAAGGACAAGAGTGTTTTATTTTTGGAATAAAATAAAGGCACAGAACACTTTCACATACGCCTTTTTTAATATACATTCGCTTCAAATATGATACACACAAGATGAATGACAGAGCTATTATAATGATTTCCAGATCTTTCAATTAAAGCTGCTTCGTTTTAGTGTTTACCCATCGCTGTTAATATTCGGTATTGTTCGAGTAAGTAGAGCATTTACTGCTAATCCGAAATGTATTTTTATGGAACCTGATGTACAGCTGTATGTTTACAAACCAGACTTTACTGAGAACATTTTAGGACTTCGACATCGGCCTCCAATCGTAAGTACGCTTACATGTTTAAACATCTCATTGATTAAAGTGTAAGGTTTTTTTTCATAATTGTTTTTCGTACAAACGCAAAAGAATGCATCAAATATCATATTAGAAAACCGACATAATCAAAATATTTACAATGCATATGTAGTTGCACAAATTGGTGAGAAGTTCATGTTAACAGTTATCTTTCCCAACATCGAAGCATACTGACAGATAAAAACCAAAACAAATGTCTTTTCTCTATCTTATAAGATTTATAATAGGAAGTGTTAATCAGGAAACTAATTTCGGTGTCCTTTTTTTTAAATTTCAATATAGATCAATAATGTTTCGTTTGATATAATTTATTAAAAGTATAAATGATTTATATTTCCTATATCAATAACCACCACGTCCTATCAATAAAAGACAATGACAACCTAAAATGCATTTTACTCGAAAGAATAAATTGACTGCAGATATGAATTAATTTTTCTCCTTCAGCTATAAAATAATGAAACAATATTTTATTTGATATACGATCGCTTATTACTTAACAAAAAAAAATAATAATCGGACAATGGCTATTGCGAAACAATGTTTACATTAACACAGATTATAACGTCTTGCCGTACAGTGACACAATAATAATCAATTAAGGATCTCTACGAAAATTTTCAAATTTTAAATTTCTTTAAAAATATACAAAAATATTATGATTTTTATTTATAATCAAATTGTGTTGGATGAACAGCTAGCCTTTTGGTGACGTTTTATATATGACATATTGTGTTGGATGAACAGCTAGCCTTTAGGTGACCTTTTATATATGACAGTGTCAGTTTTACTCGTATTATTTGCATAGGAGACAAAACATTTTGTAGATTATTTTTATTTTTTCATTTATTCGGTATGCAAGAGCATGCTCTACATACGAACAGTTTCTTAATCTGATGCGGCAAGCTACTATAACAAACAAGTTGTTGAAACAAGAATATCAAGAACTTCGATTAAAATGATCTTTCGCAGCATTGTTAAGGCTTACTATGAACTTTCAACAGATTTAAACGTTCATAAAATAATACATCTATCATTACAATCTATTAATGTAAAGTTATTTGATCATGACATAAGTTAGGTATTAGTTGAAACAGTATAGTAAATGCTATATTGTATGACACTTAGTGTGGTGCACTGAATGTGCAGTCACGTGATATAATTCTCCCGAATGGAGGTCATTAACAACTTTCAATATAACAAGGGCATACCCTTATTCAGATTGAAAATTTAAATAAAAATTAAAAGGACTATATATGATAAGGGCCTAAAATGGCCCCCTAAAATTAACATCATCATTTTACTATCATTCTTTGTTTTCTTAGTACAGATATTTATGTGATGTGTTTACATAACATTAATTTTGATTCAAGTGCCCACAATTTAGAAATATGACATTGTAAAGACATCCTTTTCCCGCCATTTTTGCATTTTTAGCGTAAAACAGCTTGTTTTCAAGCAGTTTTTCCTTCCGAAAACATAGAGCGCATTCTTGAACAAATAAAATATTTTAATCAGAGATGTACCTAGCCAAGACTAATAAGTGACAAAAATATTTTTCTTGTTCAAGCATGCGCTCTGTATTTCCCATTCGTAAATAGATAAGAAAAATGTCAATTTTTGGCTGATTTTGATTGAATTATAGAAATGGCGTCACTTCTGACGTCATATACTGCCAGTGTGTGCAAATAATTCAAATACATAGATGAAAAATATATTTTATATCAACTCTTCTAAAAAATAAGTAAACATTTTATTGTACCCGAAACACTTTAAAAATGGCGAATTATGGGGGCCAAATTTAACTCTTATCATATATAGTTCTTTACTTATCTAGTAGATTCTAAAAAGTGCTTCTGCTTCGTAGAGAATTCATCCTCTATAAGAATACATGTAAATATAAAATAAATGAGCTCGGGTTGAATTTGTTGTGACCTTGGCTTAATATTTCACTTATTTATTAATTCATTCTACAGAATGTACCGAAGCAGCAGCAGTTCTCATTAAAATAATCATTCTTTCAATTTATACCAGAAAGATCGTAATGATCTGTTAAGTTATGCGATTGTAAATAGCTGATTTGGATGTGTCAAACACATCGAACTTTTACGTTAAACACGCTAGAGAAAAAAATGATAAACGCTTGAAAAAATAATTACATGCTGAATCAAAACAAGCATAATGAATAGGATTTAATAGTACAATATTTGTTTTAAGATAATGCTCAGTTCATTTATGAAATTTATATTCCCAAGTTAAAAAATAGATTGTTTCGTCTCTCTCTCTACACATATCGCTATGCATCAAAATTTACAATATGACGTCACATCGACAGTTCCATCGCGATAAGTCAGTTGTTTATTTTTAACGTTGTTGGACTTAATTGACTACAAAGTTGCATGCAGAGGTAATTTTTATGTAGTTTAATGTGTTTGTTCCCATAAAAATCGGGAGTTATTTTATTTTTGGGCACTTTTGATTACTTGTTTTTTCATGTGATGTCATAGTTAACATTTCCCATACTTTCTGGTAGGCACGATCACAAAGTAGACCTGCGTTACGCAAGTTCTGTGGTCAATATAATGACCTTGTCAGCATGTACAATGATTCATTAGGACACATGCTGATTGACGTTTTTAATAGACCATTATTTAGACACTGGACTGACTACGGTTTCTTCCGTTTTTCATGATCTTCAACATAAGCACATGGCGGTTACGACCGGCCAGCAGGGGATGCTTACTCCTCCTTGGCACCTGATCATACCTCTATCTTTTTAGTGGTCCGTGTTGCTCAACTTGGAATTTATATTTTGCTTTATGGATTTTTGACGTGGTTGACATTTTATTATTGTCATTTTTTGATTCATTATAACCAATACTAAACCAAAAGCAATCAACATTAATCAACATCTCTTAGGTTGATATTTTATGTATCTCTTGTGCAATGTTTTTATTTGTTTAAATCATTCAAATTCAATTGGAATATTTTTACTATTTACAATTGCTTAACTTTTGTTTAATTGTATGCAATAGAGAGTCGTGTTTCAATTTGATATTCATAGTATAATAACAATATCAACATGTTAATGTAACCTTAATACAACAAAAAAGACACATAGTTATCTAGTCATTAGAAAAACAGCCCAATATATTATTAAGATCAATGGCATTATATATAAGTTCTAAAAAAACAGGAAAAGAAACTTGAATTTAATAAACTGTTGTGACTGGAACATCCTAGAAATCCGGAAGATATTTCGTCAAGACTTAAAATTCTGCAAGGGTTTTCTAGTGCTTTCGATACTTTTAGATCGAGCTGGAGTGTCTAATAAACACGGTTTTCAGATGTTAGTGAGATTCACGACCACGTGTTAAACTCAGATAAACAACAATTACCAGGAAGATTGCGCTATATGTAAGCTATTTTTAAAAATTATAAGCGGAAATTAAAATTTGAGATTAAAATCACATTTTTCGATCTATGACATTTTGGCAGAATAAAGTTTTTCACCCAGTTTTCCATGTTTGCATTAAATCAAAATAAATATTTTGAGTTTAAAAGCAATGGGGTTGTTAGTTGAGTAGCAAGATTATCGAATGCGATTTATACAACGAACAAGTGCATGCAATTGTCAATAAAATTATATTTTATTTTTTTACTAGCTGAAAAAAGATAGTGTTTTTTAAATATGGAAATGAATCTCATTACAAATAACGATATAAGAACGCATGTAGGTTTGTGGCTTTACAGCTATAAATGCGCTATCAAAATATTTCCATTGTTTTTATCCACTTTGGAATTATAGTATTGATTAATTCCTACATTATTATACACCCCCGATGTATCAACAGTTATGTCTGAGCACGATTTTGACATCCGTTTATTTCTCTTTGCATTTTGGGAGAGGCTTACATAGCAGTCGTCCTCTGGAAATTCAGACAATGTTACAAGCGGTTGTTTACTCTTAAAACGTGCATCGATTGCGCTGTAATATTCTTCACCCATCTCACCCATTGTTTTACTTGATGTACGCTCTTTGCAGAACAATCGGTTATACTCTGTTGAGTTTATTCTGTTTGGTGTGGTTTCCTTGTTGCCCTTTCTGTTGTCATCGAGAAGCATTCTTGATTCGCGAATGTCATCGTAATTTTCCTGAATTGTATCCTGTATACTCGGAACTGTGAATAAATCCACTTGAAACCCTTTAATAAAGAGTTTTCGATAAAAAACATTTACACCAGTTATTTGAATTATTTAGCAATCAAAACAATTACAAAATTAATGATTGTTTTTTTGGGAAAAAAAGAAAATATACTCGTGATGTGTTAATCTCATATTTATGAAACAAAATAACAATTACCTTCTGTTTTCTCAGCGGATTTAGGTTTGTACAACATCTTACGCCTGAAAAAATATAGATGCAGTACAAAAGTTTCGCAGTTATTATGCAGCATACAATTGATTTGAGTACCTTAAAAACCTAAAGCTTCATTATATTTTCTCTTACCATCTGTAAAACATCACACCGATGAATAACAAGGCCATTGAAAGCAAGACAGATCCAGATCCAATCACACACAGAAGCAAAGTGTCTATACATTTGTCTTTAAATTCGTTGTTGATATAATCTAATGAAATTAATGTTATTTTAGTTCTCGGCATTCCTTAAAATCAACCGACGCTTTATATGAAATGGACTGCTGGATAAAAGTTCAGTCATGGAAAAAAATATAATTTGCATTGCTAATCAATTTAAAAAACGTTTAGACATTTGTTAGATGTTTTTTTCTTTTTTTTGAAATTTTTAAACTTGCTAATGGAACTTACCAATCGTTTGGCAGCCAGTGTATTTATTGCAGACTTCGTGATTCTGGCACTTACAAGTTTTTCTGCATCGGTATCCGAATGATATATTATGGCATGGTTCTGAACAGTTTAACCCAAATGCCCCGAAACATTCTGTTGAAAAAATATTTTATAGATACAAATTTAGTTTATATATACCTAGATGTAAATCAATAGAAGTGACATGTACATGTATGTACCAATTACATGCTTAATAAATAAATCGAACCTATACATTTTCCATCGTGCCAATAATATCCACTGCAGCAGTGGGTATTTCCACTGAAAGATTTCCATTTAAAACATATTTATTCACCATATACACAGAGACAGTAGCAACAAAACATTATCAATATCGTAAAAATAAACGAAACAATAAGTTTAAATTATTTATTCTTTAAATGTAAATGTAAATCTTGAGATGAATAAAGGAGGACGCATTTCAAATTAGCAAACTTAATAGGGAGTATTTTAAAATAAATAAATGGAACTTACTTTTCCTTTTGACATACATTATCTTGAGATAAATTCTTGTCATTTTGTCCTTGTACAATCTGTTGTAACACCAACATTATTGTTGCACATTTCGCCATGTTTATGTTCAAACTAATCATTTAAATAGATAATCCGCTTTTAGTTTTACTTGATTGTGATTTGTAAATTCACTTGTTTTCCTTGTTTTCTCAACCCAATTGTATCGTTTTTAGACCGTCAATTGATACTCATCTATAAATATACATGATCAGAAATCACGTGGTTTGTTCAATGGCAAAGGACCAACATGGCAATGATTCATGCGAGATGTTCTAGTCCAAAGACAGGTTGGCTATTTCTTGGAATGTACAACAATTTCTAGGAATTTGAAAGCAAAGCAAAGTTTTAAGATATGTTTAAGTTATGGAACTAGAAAATGTTTACAAAATGATCATATAAGTATAATAATTATTTGCTTTCTCTTTCTCTTTTGTTAAACGTTTTGATAGACTAAAGCAAACCTGTACTTTATGCACACTATATTCACCTTAAGCCTTGCTATTTCACAAAGACAACATTTTATGTTGGAACTGTCCAAGAACTATAACTAAATACAGTCAGTTCAAGTATATCTTTTACAACATACACCATAGCACAGCATAGCATTGAAATCTCATAGCATAGCATTGAAATCTTATACCATAGCATACAATCTCATAGAATCGCATTCGTCATATCATACCATAGCATATCATAGCATAGCATACAACATTATTTTAACCCGGTTTTAAATGTTTTTATTTGAAAAAATAAATGTTTACATGATAGATCTGTGATAAACTTTGGCTTTTTATTATTTTACTTCAAAATGTGTGGAACTCTTCTGTGTATGGAGGCGTTTTTGTTCAAATCTCATAGCATACCATACCATACCATAGCATAGCATACCATATCAATAAGCCCTTCATTTCAATTTCTCATAGCATAGCATACAAATCTCATAGCATATCATTAAGATCGCATACCATAGCATAGCATTAAATTGTAAAAGATATGCATGAAATGACTGTACTATGTAATCTACAATTGTGTTATTAAATAAATGTATTGTTGCTGCTAAATTCACTAAAACCCGGGGTGACCAAAAATAATTACGTTCCTCTTTGTGATTCCCTGGCAGTGGGAGATCTTGATAAACTGATGAAGTTTGACAAGTGTATACATCTATTTATTCACATTGTTTCAAATGTACCCAAATCAAATTGTATTTAGGAGAGCTGGATGGTTGGGGGCATTTTAAGACTACATCATCTTCCTTGAGATGAAGAGCACTTAACTAAGATAGGAAAATTTTCATATTATAAACTTAAAGTGTTTAGATAAAATAGTTCCTGGCTAAATATATCATATCTAAAATTTAAATGTAAATCTAATGGGTAATTTGTTGAACAATTAGCCCCGTTAAAGAAAACAGGATGTACAAAGATATATCGATCTAAGACAAAATCGCATTGTTCTCAGTTTTAAAACGACATAGAAATGTCTTTATGAGTATGACAAAATTTCTGTCATGCAGCACCTCTTCGTTAACAAGATTCTTGTACAATCACTTAACGTATTTTATTTTATAATTCCGTTCAAATCTATATTTGATTACTTCTTCAGTTTAAGCGGTTTTATGAAAATACCTCGATACAATCTTGGTTGTGAAGTTAATATTTAAGAACATCCAATGGTATTTCAATTGAATTTATTTCAATTCACTTCAATTGAAATGTAAGCCAGATTTAAAAACAATGTGCACAAATAAGTAATTAAGGTCTTTCGTTTCCAATGGAAGTCCTCATTCTTATTGCTTTGTTTCTTTTTCCCTTTTCTTATGCTTTTTTGTACAAGCGATTTCTTGAAAACGACTCAACCGATTTTCGAGAAAATTTCAGATCTTGTAGATATTGATAAAAACCATATATATGATTTGTTTTTTTTTAATGACGTCATTTATGTTTGTGAGATATTGACGTTTTAGCGATTTTCAGAGGGTCTGCTTGACCTGTTATCTCCTCCTAAACGAAAAAAGAGTTCAAATTTTCAGGAATTGAAGAGGAATGAATGTAGATGTGTATCAAGGCAATTTTGATTTATTTGGTTTCAAAGGCGTCGAAACTCACCTGGGCCTGAAAATTACTTTAAAAAAAAAACGACGTGATTTTTAATGGTTTTCATTCTCTATCTCCATTCCTGAAAATATTTTAACATAACATATATAGCAAATAGAATTTATGTTTCAAAGAGCTTTTGTTTGATATCAAGAAAAAGGTGCTGGTCCCTCAAATTAGGGGCTAAAGGGGCTACAAAGTCCCTCTTCAATAGCACTTTACTGAGAAATATTTTGTAATATGTTTCAGAAGCAAAAATGTTTATCTTTCACTTATAAAACAAAATCATAAAAAAATTCAAGCGTTACGTAATTAGGGGTTTTAAGGGGCTAGATGTCCATACTTTTATTAAATATATTACGAAAAGTACTGATATTTTGAAAAGCAATTAAGAATAAAAGGTTCTTAGAATAATGTTTGAAACAATATTCAACTATTCAAGTTTCGTTATCTGGCCCCAATAAGGAGATAAGGGGCCGGCCCGTAAAACTTCCTATCCAAGATAGCTCAAATACAGTCACGAGTTTTTAAACAATTGTTGAACAAAATCTGTTTAAAGGAAGTGAACATGAAAATATTATCAAGGGCCCAAATTTGTCTGTTTGGTGTATCTAATGATATCTGAAAACTATTTAGACACAGCTTTCCCCAGTAAAAAGAGATACCTCTAAGAATAACTAATTCCTGCAATCCATGAGCGCTGCCATATTGTTAAAATCATGACTTCCATGCTTCGTTATCTCTAAGCATCTAAGAGAGGACAGCACCGATGCTGATGTCAGTAAGACACATTGCATTTTTACACACGCTTAGTATCAGCGATAAAATGTCACCATCAAAATGTAAATTAAAACTTGAAATGGATGAAAAGAAATGACATTTTGAAACACGGTATATGGAGAAAGATTTTGGATCTCAGAATGATCCATTTTCATCAGCAATTAATGTTAAATGTAACCAGAACGGAATGTTCTGGATCAGTGTTATTGTTATCTATTTTTTCTTGCACTCTGGAATTTCTTAATTTGCTGTTATGAGTTTGAACATTATGTGTGCTACATAAATGAGCACATAAAGTGCATTGCTCAGCATCCTGATTTTTAAAATGTGACTTAGTTCTGTTTTTCTTCTGACAGCATAAACAGAACCGGCATACGTATCATCAAGATCTAATGAAAGATAAAACCAAATCAGACAGGAAGATCTCTAGAGCTATATTTAAATAGAATTAAAGGTAAGAAACTCCACAAAGAAAATGAAATTACATTTTTACATTTATTTGAAATCTACAAAGAGCATTTTATTTATGTAAACACTGACTGTCAGATTTCTGAACAAAAATCTGGAATGCCATGGTCTCATATTTCACATATTATCAATTCATTATTCTGCACAAACCATGTATAGTTAATTACCTAAGGTTCAGTTATAGATATATACTGAATCCTTGTCCTCTCATGACAGTACAACATTTTGCTGCACATCTAGGCATAAGTTTTCTATGTAACTTTTATGAACTCCGTATAAACATTGACCCAGTTCTATCATTGACCCAGTCACCAGCAGCAATGTGGCTTTTCTACGTCAGAGAACAGATGCATGCTGGGGGGAAATAGATTACCTCCATTAACCTTTCACTGAGAGTGTTAAATTGATAAAATCTCATGATAGAAATAGACAAAAACGTTACAAACATCATTTCTAAGTTTCAAAAGGCTTTTAAAATTTATTGAGCAACAATTGATTTATTTATGTTCACTTCCTTTAACATTAAAGACATTTCATTTGATCTCAATAAAAAGGGACTGGCCCTTGCATTTAGGGGCCAAAAGGGCTTTAAAGTATTTCTTTCATAGCACTTTACTGAGAAATATTTTGTGATATGTTTAAGAAGCAAAACCGTTCATCTTACATCTTATATGGAACTATACCTTATAAGACTTTATCAAGCGTTACGTTATTAGGAATTTTAAGGGGGTAGAAGTCCAAAACATCGATCAATCATATCGCAAAAAATAACAAATATTTTGAAAAGCAATATGTAATAATAAATGCTTAGAATGATGCTTTAGTCAATATTGAACCATCAAATTCTGTCATATGGCCCCAGTAAGGAGATAAGGGGTCAACCCATGTTTGATATCAAAATCCGTTTCGTTTGATATCGAGAAAAAGGGGCTGGCCTTTTAATTTAGGGGCCATGAAGGCTCTGAAGTCTTTTTTTTTTTTTATAGCACTTTACTGAAAAATATTTTGTTATATGTTTTGGAAGCAAAAATGTTCATCGAACATTTATTTAACAGTAAATTATAATTATTTTATCATATATTCCGTAATTCGGGGTTTTAAGGGGCCATAAATCCAAACCTATGATAACATATCTCAAACAGAACAAATAATTTAAAAAGCATTATTTTGAAAAGCAATATAGAATGAAAGATGCGTCAAATGATGTTCCTGACAATATTCACCCATCAAAATTTTGTTATGTGGTCCCAATAAGGAGAAAAATGGTTAATTATCAAAGTCGAGGTCATATTACATTCAAAACATCGCACGGAAGACATCCTAGTTGCTCGTGTCTAGTTTGTTTTAATATTTTTTCAATAACTTTGTTTTCTAATTAACATCCAAATGCATATAATTCTATTTTACAACTTATATGATAAAAGATAAGAATGTTGTCCGCTTGGATATAGAGTTGACAACAACTTTCTTTCCCTAACGATTTAATATTACGTTTTACTTTTCTATCGTACCAATATGAAATGGCACTAAGTCAATATAGAGGGCTTTGTTATTATCAAATATCTGAGGCACCAAAAGTTTTTAATATTGATCTATGTGGTATTTTTAAATTTAGAAAACAGCGTTTTATCATTAGAATTTGAAAGTTTTTCTACAGTTACTGAGTATTTTTCAGGAAAATTAATGTTCTAAATTGCCATTTCGACCCAGATTAAAGACTACACAACGTTTAACTAGGTCATACTAGCTCTGTTCTTATGGAATACTAGTAACTGTCAACATGTTTATCGTTTATTATGATTTCATACTTCTAATAGGTATGGTTTGATCTAGGTACACTTATATCAATAATTTTTCAGCTTCTAAATAGTTTTACGCTTCTCTGATTCTCTGGATTTAAGAAGAAAATAAAACTGCCACATCTTTATGGTTTAGTCTTTAGTGTCTATTGTGTAGTAGATTTTGGTCCTTTGTCGTGCTATACTCATCGGAGCAGATATCTACCATAGCAGCTTTTGGGAACTGGATATGGTTGTATTCGTTACACGTTTCATGTCCTGAGGTCCCACATCTGTCTAAGGGCTGATCATCATCGATCTCGTGGTTTCCTATATTATTTCCATGCTTTTTAATTTTTCTCTCGGAATGGTTTACACGCGCTTTAAAACTTCCCAGATTTGTTATCTTAAGATTGTGTGTCCACTTCAATCTTTTTCTGGTATAAATATAATAACAATGAAAGAAATCATTATCAATAGAAATTTGTTTTGCAAGATCTTTGATATGAAAACATTAAAAGCACAAAGAAATGTCGAAATTTATGTTAATACACGTATTTGAAAAATAAGAGGTGAGCGGCATTTTATCAAATGAATATATTATGAATTACCTCATTGCACAAGTAAAGCAGATAACCGAAATGAAGCCTTGAACACATAATAAGCCGATCAACAACTGCCAACTGAGGTTTTCTTGCTCTACTGGTCGCTGCCTGTCTAAAACTATTTTATACCAAAAGTTAATATAGCGTCACCGTAAAGTAGAATACAATTTTTTGTAGGTGTAAATATTACAGAAATGAAACAAACAACTTCCAACCGAAGTATATGATATATTTAATCTGGAAAGAATTCATTAAAGTATATTTTCGACTGTTTCTTGTTTGTTTTGGGGGGATATAGGCCACTCCGGTTCGAACTTGAGTACACAAACGTGTTGGACATCCCGTGACTGGAATCGAGATTTTTCAAACACTTGGATTTTAACCGAACGGCCGAGGTTTATAAGTAATTATCATAAAGCAATAATATCAACATAAAATGCACTTTAAAGTTTTTATATTAGGTTGTTTAGATTTTAATTTTAATATAAAATGTCATTCTTTCACAGAGAACTGTTTTATACATTTGCATTGTATATGGGGTTTATAATTTGATGAAGACCTTGGGTACAATCGAATTCGACGTTTGTCATGAATATATATAACTAAATATCAAAATTTTTATTTTTAAGCCTATAATAGCCAAAGAGCCTGAAGGACACTTCATTTTTAAGGACACATTTATCCTTTAAAACAATGAAATTACAAAACAAATCTATTGACACGGTCTTATGACCTTGAAAACGAGCGCTGTGTCAAAACAATCAATCGTACGATATATATAATAGTCAATAATTGTAATATTAGCTCGTCCGAAAAATATTGACCGGTCAATATTTTTTTTATATTAACCGGCTAGGAATAATGTCTAGAGAACATTCCCTCTATTTCAAATAGTCGTTTGATTTATTGATTCGTAAACGATGACGCGATTAACTCTTCGCGACTCCAAAACAAGGTGACGTCATAATAGACAGTCAGTTAAGGCAAGTAAACAACGGACGCGCAAAGCGGCGGTTTGCTATCATAACGGATATAAGGATTTTCGAATTACTGTGAAGTAAAATCAGGTAGAACATCTGTATGTTAATTCTTGCAGTCGGCGGAATATCACCAGTGGCCGTTTGATGCTGAGGCTATTTTGGAACTTTGCACAAAATTGAATTCGTGAATTCTTTGTTGAGCTGAGAAAATTACGGCGATCTGTTTTCAATTAATTTCTTCAATTTTGGTTTGTTTCTTATATAACAATATATATATATATATATATATATATATATATATATATATATATATATATATATATATATATATATACATTGGAAAAGTAAAAGGAGACACACTAATTTCGTTGTATGTTTGAATTGTAGCCAGTGTGTCAGAAACTGGGACAATTCAAAACCTAAATAGCGATAAAAAAAACTTTCAGAGATGTTTTACGGAAATAAGAGGAGAGTGCTAAAATTATATTTTCCTGCAATTTAAAATCAGTGTAAGTAAATTTAGATCTTTGTTGAAATTTAATCTTAAACAACATAAAATTACATGATCAGTCCCAAGACATTTATTCAGCACATTTGGACGCTTTTTAATAAAAATGCACATACCTGTGGAAAAAGTGCAATTGAAATCAATGAAAATACAAATTTTCCAAGGTGTCATCATTAACACATCATCATTTTTTTACTCGGAAAAATTCACAGAAACGATAACAGATTCCTTACGGAGATTTAAATTAAATAATGTTGACATCATTTCTCAATTTGGAAGTCACACGAAATACCTCGCACAATTTTTTAACGTTATAACCCGAGTACCTTCATGTCTATTGCAATGCAGAACCCTCGTAGACCTATTGATTTTAGCTGTGTATTGAAACCTGACAAGCGAGATAGGGCGTTTCAATGGGAAAATCTTGGGATTTTTTTTAAACATTTCACTGAAAATCATTTGTACCTTGAGGTATTCATTTGAGAAATTGTACTGCGTAAATATTTTGGACAGAATATGGCAAGAAAGGAGTCTTTTCTGGTTTTCGCCTTGTCAAAAATAAATTTGGTTGAAAATGGTCATTCGATCAAGATAAACAATGATTAAAATATAATGTTATTTTTTTTTTATTTCATACAACTTTGCATAGAAATAGTACTCAAAGTTTATGATCTTACAAGGACTATTTTTGGCGGAGCCATGTCTTAGGTGGATATCACGTTTTTGCAATCCTGTAGATTTAGCATTTTTTTAAAAACAATAACATTTATTTAGCAACTTATGTGAACTTATGATAAGGTACTTGGGTTTCAGAATATATTATAAAATTTGAGATGATTTGCATATCAATTTATATTTTTATAAGCTTTTATAAGCAATCACTCTGTAAATACTTTTGTGTGGAAAAAAATCACTAAAATCGACATTGCTCTCTTATTAAATGGTCAATATACTACTGTATTAGCTTTTCTGTCAATTTATATTTTTATATAAGGTCTTCATAATATGTAAAAATCAGAACTATATTAATATCGGAAGCATACACAAAACAATCAACATATATTCAAAACTTAAGAAAATTAGAGTAAATGCGAGCTAAGTAATATCAATTTTAGTTTAATTATTCTTTCCAATATAGTAGTATAGGCTAATAGACATTCTAATATTCTATCATTTCACTAAAGAATAGAAACTTCATATCTTTAGCAGATGTTTACATAACTGCGTGTAACTACATCTATTTGTATCCTCCTTCAAGTTGAGGAGAAAGGTAGTGACCATGACATGACCTTGATGCAAACAAAAAATGGTCAAATTTGATAAAACTGATAAAATCATTTGGTTACATGATATGTTTGACTTTGTCAAAATTTCACGAATTTCTTGATATAAGAAGTATGTCTGATAACGAGAAGACTCCTTTCTTAAGTAATTATTGATCAGGATGTATCTACTTTGCATTAGCATGACTGCTGATTCAAATATCCAACTTTATGTTACAGTATTGTTTAATAAGTTATCAAATCTCTTTAAAATATTTAATATTTATAATTTGTAGTTGTAAAAAAAGGTAACATTGTCTACCAATTCAAAGCCAGTTCTGAGGATAAAACACTAATATCATCTTTTATAAAAAGTTTAAAAATGCCCAAAAATGATGTGAAAGATAGACCGTGTGATTATACCTTTTCCTGACATGTCAGATGTTTGCAATAAACTTAACTACTCACTATCTCATTGCAAAACAAATGTTAAATACACGTAAATAATAATTTCGAAAAAAAATACATTACCTTAAAAAAAACCACAGAGTTGAACTATAATAAATACCTTACAGACAAAGATGATTAAATATAAATACATATGTAATGAACAAACAATTTCCAACAGATGGTATAAGGAAAGTGGCATTAATGAATTCATGTTTTTTGTTTAGAAAAAGGAAACAGTTAATGATGAACAGGTGGGAATTTGATATTGGGTTCTATTTGTATTGAGGTATGAAAAATGATACAAATATTTACATTATTGCATCAATGGATTTGAAAGTAAAAAATAAGGTAAACTTTAAAACCTCGTTATGCAAATTGGCAATATCTATATAAACTGAAATTTTTTTATTATTTCAGTTGACTATTCTTTAGAATCATTATCACATAGTTACAAATTTTATAACAAGCTCGTTGCTCTCTTTTTACTCTGCATCCTTTCAAAATCTGTATTATTTATCCTGAGAATTTATTTTAAAAAAATTTTATAAGCGTAAAACAGTTATTTGATAAGTACAAATGTAATTCTTTTATAGTTTTTAAGTCTGTATATGATTTTAATAAGTATAAAAATAAATAAGAATAATTTATAGAAATTTAATAACTACATGTCTCCGTGTAATTTATCAACTCTCTTCTAAATTAAATCTAATGTTACAATGGTAAGTTTAAAACTGCGACAACAAATTATCTGTAATAAGAAAAACTAAAAGCAAAAAAGGACAAATACGGTACGTGCTATTCTATGATCACGACAAAATATCGGAAGTAATTTTGATAGTATTATGTTAGTCACCAAATAGCTAAAAGCAAAATATAAAGAAAGGAGATTTGTTGATATTACATAATGTTAAGATTTGATAGCACCAAACGGATACAGGATGCAGAAAATCTTGCAAAAATACAATATACAGCAATCATCCCACATTACCCACCCTGTCCTAATAATGGATATTTAAAAGCAAAGTTGATGTGAAAAGCATTGCCCAGAAAGTACTTAAACAAGGAAAATTTTGCAGCCCTTTTCCAAATTCTGTAAAGTACATTTCTCATTTTTAATCTATTAAGATAGAATGCGTTGTATAAATGAAAAAAAAACCCGTTTTGAATGTAGAATTCAGTAAACTACGGTAGATGCTGTAAAGAATATACGTCGTTTATTTGATAAAAAGCGGAAATGCTTAAAAAAAGAAATATGTGTGTTATATAAAGGCACTTAGTGACGCACAAACCGATGATTTAGCAAATATCGAATTTTCTACGATTTCCATATTTCTTATATAAAAGATGACGTTCTTAAAAATAAAGGTATTCGAAAGTAAATAAATCAAATTAAAAAGAGAAAAGGAGAATTATGCGTTGGGCCAATACAATAATATTGAGTTTTTCTTCCGCGTCATAGTCACACAAGCACAGGGGAATATAAACACTGCAACGTGTCATACATCAGTCATTCATTGGACCCGATGTCTTTAAGATCTATATATGTATCAAGATACCACTCTGTATAAATGCCTATTTATTACAACATGCATCGGTTTGCTTTAAATTTAAATTCTTTTCTCCGTGTGTCATTCCCACAGTAGGTATTTTTAGATAGAAATCGTATTACGTGACACTAAAATCAATGCCTAAAACAACTCGGTTTGTTTAAATGTAAAATTTTTGGACGAGTTTTAATGACTTGTAAACTAAAAGCTGATGAATTATGATCTGTGAAGCCTTCCGTATGATGAAATTTCCTATATTTCTTATTTCCGTTGTCATGATAAAAGTTATAACATCTATTTTGAGTCACCGCGTCACTTTAATCTCAGATGTAGACACAACAAAAATGAATCAAAAGAAAATTAGAATGACAATTATTGTTAGATCAAACTCTTACCACACGTGTAGTTCGATATACAGCCAACAAACTGATTACAAGTATCTTTTACAGAACAATTACATCTTGTTTTACATCTTGGTCCATAAAATCCTGGCGGACAGGGAAGACTGCAGTTTTCTCCGAAATATCCAATGCACTCTAATTGAAAAAACAGTATTTCAAAATTGAAATCTTTTTATAAATATTTCAAATTATGTCTTTATACAATATCAAAAAATCAAAGAAAAATTTGGCTACCTGTGCATGTTCTGTTTATAAGTCGAAAGCCAGTACAACATCGTGTAGAGTTGGTAGACCTATATAAAAAGATTTACTTATTATTAAATATATATAATAAGGATACATTTATATGAATACTAATTTAATGCTGCCCACTTACTTTTCAATTACACAATCCTGTTGGCCTCTGGATATCACAATAGAAAATGCAAAAATAACTACTAGGCATAAATACAGATGAATTTGATGACGGTTTATCACATTTTTTTCCATGTTCATCCTAAACGTGTGTTACATATATAAGGCTGTGTATTAAAAACCCTTCTCAACCACAATTTAGAATAATAGAGATGAACAAGCAAATACAATAAGGAAGTTAAATCTGAACAAGGAAGTAAAATTCTAATAATTAAGTTAAAAGGAACCATGGCAGCACATATTGTTGCCTAGCTGCAATAAGGTATCCCTCTCCGATTTTTGTATATCTGATGTTTACTGGAGAGGGCTATAATTACATCGGATCTCCGTAATTGTGCAAATGTTTTTAATGCAGCTGATCTTGGTCTGAAAAGATTGTTTATATCTTTTTTTTTTAGATCAATTGTTTTTTTTTAAATTTGGATTCAATAAATTAACCGTATATAAAACACACCAGCATGTTTACCAGTCGTTTTTCTTCAGCAGCCATGATAGTTCTCGCGTGATTTGATGGGATTAACGCTTGGAGTTTTGATGGGCTTGATAACGTAATTGTCAGTGTAAATAAGTGATCTTTTCTCGTTCTATAACAAAAACATCATTTAAGAAAAGGGTATACAATGGAAAATTCATATTGACCACGTTATTTATGCTTGGGGGAATTCCTATACTCAGTTCAAGATCTGCTCCTGAATTCTTATTGGCTGTCCCAGAAAAAAATGAAAGTACTGAAGTACTGAAATCCGGGGTCTTTTGGTGTGTCTTTCTGCATATTGTGTAGTAAAGACTGAAAATCTCTCTCTCTCTCTCTCTCTCTCTCTCTCTATCTCTCTCTCTCTCTCATGCTTTTAATGTCGGCAAAGCATCAGAGAGCGACCAAATTTTGTAAGCGGCTATAAACAAAAAATAAGTCTGTCTAGTAGAAGTTAAAAAGTTCAACAGTTGCTGCCTTGAATTTTGCAACAAGCATTATATATTCAATCCCCGTTTCTTCATCGTGCAGCTAAGTAGTTCATGGAAATTCATGCGCATTGTATGTGTCCAAAATGCATAGTAATGTTTTAAAAACACGTTATTAATAAGAAAACTAAAAAAGAGAGACAATTCATTCGAAATTTTAAAAAAGAAACAAAATGCCAACACTTTTGACAAAACGTGGCTCTTTGGGTAACTATTTGGTATAGCGGAAGCTTTACCTTGACGCTGTTTGGTTTTTTGTTTATTTGTGCTATTTATAGTAACATTGTCGATTGGCCTGCCTATAGCCACGACTCTGCTTTCACCAGAGCCCGGCTAAAAAGATCAAGATCAGTAAACATGGTGGACAAATTTAACTTGTATTGTGGACATACACGAAAAATAACCGATACATGGAATCTGGATTATACTCAATATTATGGGAATATTTTTGTCATACTCAACTATAATGTTTAAGTTCAGGTAACAAATGCAAAACTTATTGTCATTCATTGACGATTTGAGCCGAAATTGTTGCGAGAGTGAATCACTCCAGCACTTGCACCATTACGGAGCTGTAGCCCCCCCCCCCCCCCCCCGAAAAAAAAATCGCTAGAGGGCTACATTAATGCAGCTAATAGTTGCCTAATCCATTGAGTAGTTTCATAATTGAAATTCAATTTAATTAACTTCTTATTTCTGAACTGTAAAGAGCACAATTTCAATGTGTTGTAAATTTTGGTAATCAATTTTTCGATGGCTTGTAGTCGTAATGAATGGCCTTATTTTTTTTCGACGATAATCCTGATATAATTGTTTACACTTAGAATAAAACCAAAAAAGAAAGTGGGCGCTGAAGATGTAGAAGGAATCTGGGCACAATAGGAGGGTGAACATTTCATCGATCAATTTTGCAAATTTTTTAATGATAACTGTTGGACATGGAATTGGTAGAAAAATGTTTGTAATGCAAAATGTTTTTTTCAAAATATAATTAAAATATAACAACACGATGCAATTCATGCAAAAACATACTTATCTACAGCTGTTTTTAAGTAATTTTGTTGTTTCTGGGTTTCTCTCCACAAATTTAAAACATGTAAATATGACATATTTCAACATTAAAAATGTCGCTTACTTAAAAAAGATGGAGAGATGACCCAGATATGACTAATTATGTACTTTTTAAATAATATTTTTGGAGGACAAAAAAAAAACAAGTTCAGACAATGTTGTGTCAAACACTATACATTATACCGCACAATATAAAGTCTCGTATGTCTCACTGGTTTTGTCCTGGATAAGTGAACACTAACATGTAGTGTTTTGGATTCAAATCCTCCTGGTGATTCTTGTTTTTGAAACATTTTTGTTTTTCAATGAATGTTGATATAACATTTTGTTGAATTATACATACCGGTTTATGATAATTACTCGTTATTGTTTTCTACCCTATGAACTCTATATTCTGTTCTTATTTAAATATACAATATAACTGAATCAAAATATGTATGCATTATTGGTTTGCCCTTTCTTGTCCTCTTAGAAGCTTGTGAGGTTTTTTTTAATTGCCGAAATAGACATGTACTTCAACTTCAACTATCAAGTTAACAAGGTAACAAACCTGTACATTGTATATCGAGTGTTATATAAATAATAAAATGCTTTCTTTGGAGATTCATTCGTGATATGAAGCATTTTTGGTTTATATTAACATCTGTCTTTAAATTAATTATTAGATTTATTATGAAAAGTTAGTAAAATTCACTTAATAACTGTTGATGTACATAAGTACGTTAGCAAAAAGAAACAGCCAAATCGTCCTCTGTGAGACCATGAGTCTGACATCATCATAGTTATTTCGTGCAGTCCGTGATTTCTCTTAGGTCGTTGTAGGTTTCGACCAGTCAATAAACAGGGCGTGTCAATTTCAGTCCTGTCAGTTTCAGCCGCTGTAGATTTCGACCAATCGATAAATGGACGTGTAGATTCCAGTCTGGCTGCTTCTATAGAGCTATGAGTTAAGTGTAAGTTTCCGTAAGAAATACAGGAATTATTACTTTGTAGATGTAAATATAGACATTTAAATCCCAATTGATTGGTGTTAATGATTCCTGCAAACTTATGCGCCCAATTTCTTCACAATGGGATAAGCGGATAAAGACAAAAATAGAAATAGAATGAATAATTTTGATATGTCATTTACATTGTGCAACCGCATCTAACTTTTTTATGCTTGGACTGTTACAAGCTGACAGTACATCAAAATAGGAACACCATGCTGATATTGTATGTGTATCAGAGAACGAATTCGATGAAAAACAAAAAGGCCGACGACTGGAAGCGTATCTTATAATATAATGGAAAAGTTAAGTCTATTCCAATAATATATAAATAAACAGGTTACACAATGTTACATGTAAAAGCTCTTAAGTGCATCATAAAGCAAGAATTTTCTGTTTTAAACAAGAGCCAATTAGGCCTTAACAGTCACCTAAGTACCAGATCCCATACGCAAACTTGTCAAGGAGTCTCATTCATGGCTTAAATTCCGTTTCATTCTGTAGTAGAAATTGTAATATTGCAATGATGACCACCACCTCTCTGTCTTCAAAAAGGACTATGAAACCTATAATTTTAGCGAAAAACTTAAAAATCATAATAGCGTGAATGACCTGATATTGGAAAGGCGCAAGACTCTGATAGAAAATAATTTCCCCATGTTTGTTAACTTTTAAGAGAGGTTTAATGTGTTTCTGTTTTCATAAATGAACTAAAGACAAGGTGGCAAGCAAACATGCTTTATTTAAAACAGCCTCCCATCCCCCATCTTCAGGGGCAGACAGAAACTCTCCTGTGGGCATTTAAACAAAACAAACCAACTGTAAAATATATATATATATATATATATATATATATATATATATATATATATATATATATATATATATATATATAAATATATATATATATATATATATATATATATATATATATATATATATATATATATATATATATATATATATAATTTTCCCTCTTCTTTTGGTCCAGCTTTTGATTATTCAGCCTTAGTAATTTGTATTTCACATTGTGGTATTTATTCTAAAATCATTCTACATGTACTGCTAATCGGTGGTTTAGATTTGCCAATTCTTACTTTACCTTTTACAAGTTTATCTAAAAAATGGTGTTACTCAGGTGACCAAAAAAATGTTTACTGGTAAAACTGAATATAAGCACAATACTAAAACATAATTTGTATATCACAATATGTTAAAAAACGGGCGCAGATCCAAAATTGAGAAAATTATTACCAACATTCATAGAAGAGAAAAAGAAAGATCACGCTCGTACTTTGGCATGACAAGTATGATATTTAAATCCAAAAAAGGAATGTTGATATTAAAAAGGACGGAAATATAATGAAACAAATTTGATTTTTTCAGACAAACCTATCAGAATGACATTTTTGTGTTTTGATCAGTCTTCTCAATGGTAAAATGTATGTTTTTATGTGTTTGTCTTTTACCCCTATCTGATAATTTTTTGAGAGCATTACAGAAGAATTTGTGTTCATTTCTGTTTTATTTATTCTTCGTGTATTTTTGGCATTCTTATATATCAGAATGACCTTTTAATAAGTTATATACTAATGCACTTTTTTGTATGTTCCACGTCTCAGCAAACTAATTGAACTGAGTTTGAATTAAAAACTGAAATACAAAAACTTATTTTAATAATTTTCCCGCCGATATGTACAATTTATTAAAAGTAAAACAGTTTTTCTGTCCAATTTATTTCCTTATCAATCAATTAACCTAATTTTCGGTTCCGTTCCACCTTTAAGCAGCCCTCAGGATACAACAGCTGCAGTTGTACTTTAACATTGGTCACCACGGTTTTTTAAACATGTTTTACTGTAAAACGATATTGACGATTTCTTTAAATTAAGCTACAATAAAGGCAACAAATATATAAATTGAATGTATATAAAGTCCCTACCGTGTTCGAACTCGGGACCTTCAGGTTAGTAGACCGAAGCTACCCCCCATCGCCCCATGGAGTTATACATCGAAGAGACATAAAATGTTTTACAATACTTTAAAATCGCCATGTTCTCACGTACCGTTAAAAGAGGTAGAAGTCACGGGGTGTCTAGAATCCTTAACCGATATTGTTGTGTATTCCTTACGGCTATTTATGTAGTATGCAATGGCTTTTTAAGATTTCAATACGAAGTTGATTTGGGTATAGAAATGTCGATTATTGTTCCAACAGTGTTTCTGATTATCGACATATATCGATTTGATAAAGATCATCACGTTTCCGCATCTTTGTTGATGTCTTGGATAGTGGGCTTGTATTGTTTAGTGAGATACCTTTTGTGTATTAAATTCTGTTCCTTTGTTGTGCTATAATCTTCAGAACAAATATCAACCGTGGCAGCTTTTGGGAAATGAATATGATTATATCCATTTGACACCTGTCCATATGAAGAACCGCTTTGTAAGTGTTGATCATCACAGGACACATGGTTTCCGGTTGTTTGGGGGTTTTTTTTGGTGTATTTTAAACCTTTTCTCTAAATTGTTTCAGCAAGCTTTAAAACTTCCTAGATTTGAGATTTTGTGTCCAGTTCATTCTTTTCTTATCAAACGAATTTTAAAATCAATAAATAAAAATGTATTCAAACAAAAGTATAATTGTGTAGAATTCCTGACCTTAAAACAAGACAACAAAAAAGGGTTATATTTTATGGAGAAAAAAAACCACACACACATATATATATATATATATATATATATATATATATATATATATATATATATATATATAAATATATATATATATATATATATATATATATATATATATATATATATATATATATATATATATATATATATATATATATATATATATATATATATATATATGAAGCAAGTAGCTTAGTCGCATTTCTTTATATTAAACATATTTTTATTTACCTTAATGAAGAACTAATGCTGAGAACAGAAATCAAACCTTGCATGCATACCAAGGTTACCAATAACCACATCAAATCATGTTGCTCTACATCCTGCTCCAAATCTTGAAAATATATATTATTATATAGAAGTACATATAAAACCATCATTGACTAGAATGCTTCAAGTTAATTTTATTTTCAGAAAAAAAAAATAATTATCAATAAAGGAACACACTATTTTAGAATTCCATATTTTGAAGACCCGACGGAGTTTCTGTATTTTCATCAAAACTACAATTCATAAGTTGTGAAATACTTATTTTTGATAACTAGTACTATCTGTAATTTTTTTATATTGTACTGAATTCACAGTAATACCTAGCAAATTAATCTTAACCCTATTTTAACATCTAACACATCTAATACTTACATTAATAATATTCATTTTACACACATACTAAACTGAAAAACAGTGTGCAAGTGTAAAATGGGGTAACTTTGATGATATATCTACATAAGTAAAAACAAATTAGCTCTGAAAATTTACAATAAAAGGACAAAGTAGAGTGAGTTCTGAAAAAAGTTAAGAGAAGTTCGGTCAAAGCATATGCGAACACACAATAAGTATAAAGCAACTACTTCCTCAAATGAAAGCGAGTTTCCCAAAAAACACGAGATAACTCTTTCAAAACTTATAAAATGTATAAAATTAAAAGCACTAAAAATGGCTAACGACACGAACAATTGATATTGTCAAATATTTGGGACAACCAATTCCTTCTTTCAGACAAAAGAAATAAATTACATGGGTAAAAACAAAGAAAACAAAATAATGGGAGAATGGTATGTATTATTATATTTTTTGCATATTTATAGTAATAATATATCCAAGACTTTTTTATTCCTAAATTCAAAGAAGACGTTATTACGTTTCGGGCGTTGTTTTGTGACGAATGAATCAATGTTCTAAATTTTTATCTAAGTCTGAAGCGAAAACTATCAGAGGATTCCTAGAGGAATGCAATACAGACCTGTAGATCAATATTAGCCCTGCAGAATCCGTATCAGTCCTTGAAACTGTTACGGGGATTATGCAGTTAATTGTATCGCATATGCAAAAACCATGTATTTATTAAAATGTATGTAATAAATTAAATTGTTACCTGCATATGTGTAATGATTGTTATCTTATTCTTTTTTATTTGAACCTTACCACACTTGAAGATTGATCTACAGCCAACAAATTGATTACAGATTTCGTTCATAGCACAACTGCATGATGATATACATCTCTGTCCATAAAACACTGGTGGGCAGGAACGAGTGCAATATTTTCCTAAATTTCCATTCATG